>NC_020496.1:16972192-16978801 GCF_000184155.1 Fragaria vesca subsp. vesca | reverse complement strand
CATCTCTATGGGATCAGAGATATACATGAAGATCTTAAACAGACTTCATTCATCCAAATCAAGTTGCTCCAAACCACAGGAGCATGCGTTTGCTAAATGTATTGAAACGCACATGAACTCTACTTGATTTGAAAGGGATATGTGAATTATGCCTTTGCGTGTTCATTCCGGATTTACATGGACTCTTGATGGATCAAGAGATGCCAATATGTATCAACATCCGAAGAAAAAGATCTTGGGAAGACACAGTCTCGATAAGGCACTCGATGACTGTATTGATGATCAATCGGCTTAGGCGCTCTATAACTAGTGAGGCCTACATATACTCTCATGATTAGTCATGGTCTTTACTCTAAAGAGAGATCCGTTGTTTTGTCTAAAGCAAGATGACAAATATGTGTTAAGAGATGGAGTTCCCATCTAAGTACAAAAAGACGCATCAATGTACTCAACACAATACAAAAGACTTGACATCTCATTCGCTATGAAAAGTTGTAAAGCTAAGTGTAGCTATGCGCCCACGCAACGCCAATGTAATGGCAGTAACTCCTTTTTCAATACTTAATGGTATGAAAGGTTGAGGCTTATTCTATCCCTACATAAGAAAGACACATCAAAAGCGAAATCAGAATCTGCCAAGTTTTGTAGGTCAACTTCCACGAGACCTATAGGAAATCTCACTCACTGGAAAATGGTGAAATTGGTACCATTGGAAAGGCCTATGTGTCTACTTTCCAGAGACACCAACCATTTGATCATACCTATCATATTGAGTGAGTTATGGCCGTTTTCGTAAAGTAGGACGAATCTGTCCGAGAATCTGATTTTAGCAAAACAGTCAACTTCGACGGAATGTTGTGAATAGCTCATGTGGAACCAGAACGTGTGTAATATACGGTTGGAAAGCTAAATGAGTCTAGTTTCCAAAACCGTTTACGGTTCGTTCGTATGTATTTCCTAGAGAAAGTTACGACTGTTCTAGTAATTGAAGGTCATGCTACGCGGAAATCTGATTTCCTGCACGAACTTATGTTTTGAGTTCACAAGCAACCTTCTCCTCAAGATCTAAGTGTAAAAGATCATTTGAGGACAATACGGCATGATTTAGTTAGTCATTGCCCAATACCACATTTGAAGACATGTTAAAAAGCATTGACATGCTAAGTTGTTGAAACTTCTGTGATTAGTAAGAATCAAGAAGAGCCCTATGATTGATGTAAAGATCAGGGGGAGGTGCGAACTTCATGGGAGTCTAGCACATACATACATGTCACTATCAAATATGAAGGGTGCGTTGTACTCTTTTTCTCCTACGATCAAGGTTCAGTTTTTCTCCCACAGGGTTTTTGTGACTTGACGAGGTTTTTGACGAGGCAACAGATCAGCACCATCGGCATATCAGCGCGCGGCACAAGGGGGAGTGTTCTAGGATATTCTCCTATCTGTGTGCCTTGACCTTATGCCAATAGGATATGTAGTTAGACTAGATCTATGTATTCATATCCTTACCATATTGGTATTGTGTAATTCCCTATATAAAGGGCTCCTATCAATGAATAAGATGACTCTCTTGCTATCTCTTTGTCTCTACACTTTATTCTTCATCAACCAATACTTTATAACAATAATATATATATATATTTTTATTTTAATTAATTTTCGTATATCCTTATTTTTGCAAGGTTATTTTCGTACTTGCAAGCGAATTGCCATATATACTGGGTCAGTGGGTCGGGTCTTCTCATTCGCCGCTTCCTCACTAAACCCTAAACCCCTGCAGCCGGCCGATACCTGTAAATTTTCTTCTTTCTTCCTTTCACTGTTAATTTGTGTCTCCTCTTCTGTTTGTTCCGATTGGGATTAGATTTGTTCTGAGTGTTTTTGTGTTGTTGCAGTATAAAAGAAAAAAGGGAGAGATGAGTGGAGAGGTGGCGCAGCCGTTGACGACCGTGCCGGAGATTATATTGAAGAAGAGGAAAAGTAATGAGGAATTGGCATTGAGGAGGAGGGAGCAACTGGAGCAGAGGAATTTTCGGCAGAACAAGAGTAAGCAGGAGTTTATCAAGAAACCTGAGGACTTTGTCAAGGAGTTTCGCTACCGGGTATGCTCTTTCATACTTTGATTTTACAACACATTTGTTGTCGAGGATAAGTATACTTGTATATATATGTAGAAATAGTTGCAATTTAAGAACCCCAAATGTTGGAAAGCCGGTGCCTTTTTATGCTAGGGGAATATATAATGCGGTTAGTGAAGACATTTAACCCGGAATGGGCGGATTCTTACTATCTTAATCTGTAGATAGGGAATGCAATACAATCATATACAACTTAGTATAGATTATAGAGATTTGTGTAAGAATTTTGATAGCGTTTAGGTAATTTGTTAGGTGTTTCATAATGTTGCCATAGGTTATTTGATATATGAGACTCATTTCACAGACTTTCTTATCAGATTCAGTCCTTGATTGAGATATTTGGTGTCTTCTCAGGAGGTGGACCTTGTCCAAATGAAAAACAGGTTAAAGAGAAAGAGGTCAGCAATAGAGACAACTAACCCCCAGCTTCTCTTGGTCATTCGCATACAGGGGTGGGTTTCCATTTTGCGGTTATACATTTTCGTTTTTCTATATATATTTGTCTTCAACTCTCTGTTTTCTGAGCTCTTAAATATTCTCTTTCCAGGAAAAATGACATGCATCCTGCTGTTAGGAAGAACTTATACAGCTTAAACTTGAGGAGAATCTTCAATGCTGTTTTCGTGAGAGCAGACGAAGCAATGCTAGAAAAGTTGCAGAGGGTTGAGCCTTATGTTACCTATGGGTAAGCGATTCGAATTTTTTAGTACTTGAATATTTCTATTGTTATTGTTATAATAAAACTAAAATTTGCTAGTGGATGAACATATGCAAGACATATTGGCAATCAGGTACTACAATGGTCTAGTACCTAATTGCCATGCTGGTGGAATGACTGAACCTGTCTATTGCACATGATTTGTTTCCAAGTATGGGTTAATTGACTCACCGTGGGAATGGGAAAATCTAGCTTACCATTTGGTTAAGGAGTGCTCCCTTTCTAGTGATTGATGTGTATTGTATGCTTTATTATGCCTTTTCTTTTGTCACACTCATCATTCATTCCTCTGGTATAGACTATTAGTTTCTTTGATATTATAGTATGGGAAACATACCAAATCTTTTATTGTTTGCAAACAATTTGATTGATAGAGAACAATTTCAGCTCATATTTGTGGATTTGCATTCGATGTATATGAGAACTTTGTGTTCCTAACAAACTTCGTAACCTTTTTATGGCATCCAGATGGATCAATTTTCAGTCTTTCCTTACATATGTATTCTGTTTATATTGTTCCCAACATATGTTGTCTATTTTGGATCTTTTTATATTTTTTACCTACGCATTTATTGTTTGTGGGCGTTTTTCCCTTAATATTTGAGCCTTGGTCTAAACAGTTGTTTGGTTTGTTGAGGCTGCACTGTTCAGGATCAACTAAGCAAAACTTATAACCAACCTGGGTAGGAACAAAATCTTAAACATTAATGACCAAGGGTTGTCTTCAAGTTGGCTAATCACTAGGCTTATGGGTTTGTTCATGCCTGTATCTGACATGTCATTCTGCTGTATCCTTGGTCGTCTATGCATATGATGGTGCAAGTGCTCTTTTGAATGCCAAGGGAGAAAACGCTGTTACCTTATAAGCTGGTGCTAAATAGGGTGCCTTTAGCTTATTGTTTGCCCAGTTATTATATCATTCTTTGTGGTTAGGCAAGTAGGTATTAACCAGGCCAGTAGGACATGGTCATGGGTTTCTATTTCAAAAGCAGGCCACATACAACTCTAGCTTATTCTTTTTCTTCTTAACTTCATTTCTCGAACATTGTCTGTTTGGCATCTGTATTCTAACTTTCCAATTTCTGTTGCCGTACTAGGAATTAACAATCAAGACATGTTTAGCTGCGAAGAACTTCTTCTATGCGTGATATTGACTTTTGGCTGTACAAAGTTTTTGTATGCACATTGCTGCTTGGTAGACATTTGTGTAGAATAGCTCTCACCATGGAGCTAAGGTCTCCCAAAATTTAATTTAATAAATCAAATAAGTACAATATCGAAGTTCATTAATCTTATTTAATTCATTTTGTTGCATTAAATTTTCCTAGCAATGATCATAGTTTTCTTGTTTCCATAGGTATCCTAACCTTAAGAATGTGAAGGAGTTGATTTACAAGAAAGGATATGCAAAGATAAACAAGCAAAGAGTTCCCCTGACAGACAATAACTTGATTGAAGAGGTATTTGAATGTCCTTCTCAATATAATCCAAGTCTTTTAATTGCAACATTATAAGATACCTTCTCTTATACTCATTGTTGTATATTGTAGGCACTGGCAAAGTATAATATCATATGCATAGAAGACATAGTGCATGAAATTGCTTCTACTGGTAAATATTTCAAGGAGGCTGCTAGCTTTCTATGGCCCTTTACACTCAACAAGCCAGAAGTAGGATTGAAAGGAGTAAAGGCACGTTTCCAAGATGGTGGAGACACTGGTGATCGCGGCGATAAAATCAATGAACTGATTAGCAAGATGAATTAGCTTGAAAACAACAGGTTTTAATCATATTATTGTAACAAGGACTTGACATTATTGTTTGTTCTTTATCTATAATGGAAACAGTGTTTGTATGATGACTATGATGCAGTTAAAGCTGTTAAATTTTGAATCTTTAATAGCTCATATCCAGCTTTGGGGTTTATTTTAGCTGCCATTCATGAAAGCTCCAATATTTTATTTTAGGCGTCAATTTATTACTAGATTCAGATGCATCCACCATTTCAATTTATCTAGTTATCAGAGTCTACATTCATCTATGGAACTATTTGGAGGCATTGTACTGAATTATAGAATGTTTGCTGAGATTAGTCCACATCCGCTCACTGTATAGCTATACTCTTCCTTTTGGCATCATTGTTCATTGGGATCAGAAGGTTTATGTATCTTTCCGTGCAGCAGCTATTCGTGATTTTGCTCATGGAGCTTCACTTTAAGATGTGATCAGAGATCTTACAGACTAAACAAAAACGTTGGTAGAGGTACAAAAATCTCACTCTAAATCGAAAAGGAAAAACCCAATACTTGAAGATCGGTGAGTATGCAACTCTTTACGGCAAGCTATCATTACAGTGAACTGTAAATGAGAAGGAAACACAGCTTACTGGGTTTTGAGGATGATTCAAGGAAATAGACAGGGTGACTGTAAAATCCTCTGTGTTCATTTGATGCAACTAGGAGCTGTCGTGCATAATTTTTTTCTTGATTCTAGATTTTGGCATTGTGCAAACTGCAAAGTGCAGGTAGATTGTAGGATTTGTCGGTTTTGTTCCGTATTAATCGTCATTTGTATGGCTTCTGATTAACAGTTGGTTATATGGGTAATCGTCCCATGCATTGGTATTTATATGTGGAGCACTAGATGAAACAACGAGCTCATTTGAACCTTTTTCATTTGAACATTTGGAATGGAGTATTTTGGGTTAGGACTGATTTATTTACGTAAAATGATTTTGAAAGATGTTATTTTCACAGATTGCTTCTGCGGAAGCAAAACTTGGTTGGGAAGGCCTTGCTACTTTTTTTTGTTTTGTTTTTGGTTACAAGGCCTTGCTACTTTTCAAGTGCAGAAGTCGAGACTCATGGATAGCTAATAACTAGAAAGATTGCCCGCGCTCTGCTGCGGGTTCTTTTGAAAAGGAAGAGCTACACTGTATTGCATCGTCACAAAACTGTTTTGGCATGTATATTACATTTGGTAATCTTAAGATATGTCATTTGTTGGTTCATATGAGCCTATGAGGCATCTTCTGTGATAGTCACTGAAAAGAATAAAAAGCTCTAGAGTAAAGTTTTCAGTCCCACACATGTAGAGGAAAATGAGGCTGGACATTAAAATCTCTGGAGAACGTCACTAGAATCACCACATTAACAAAATTGAAATATTGTTTAGGCGCTATATTATCCAAGAGTAAAAAAATTCATCCAAACACTTGAATCAATTTTGAGTACATGCTCAGGTGCTATATGTTGTTCTTTTCTCCTTTCTACTAAAAACTTAACTGATTTCTGATGAGATGATATTGAAATCTGCAAAGGCAAGATATAATCAGTTCAAATACATAATGTCAGTCACCGGCTATCATCTAGACAGTATAACAGTACAACATTATGGGATTGAAAAACACATTGAAACAATTGAAATACAATGAACTTCATTGTTTAGTTGCTGGTTTGTTTACAGACATGGGTAAGTTTTGCTATCCTAGGCCTAGTGCTCTTGCCTGCACCATGCACCTCTCAAAATACATTTACACGCTCCAAAGAAAACTATTATGAAAGTCCATATTGCTATGGAAACCTTAGGTATGGAGCTTTTGTTTTCTTTGTATATGACATGCACGGTAGAGACCTAGGTAGCATGCATCTTACATGGTATCATGTAGATATGAATGCGCAGATTGACGTTAATTCTCATTATTCTTATTTCCAAAATGTACTTGTCTATTTGACAGTTGGCCACAATGCTTTT
>NC_020496.1:16961462-16971746 GCF_000184155.1 Fragaria vesca subsp. vesca | reverse complement strand
AAAAAAAAAACAAATATGAGAGAACAAAGAAATGAACAGGAAATTTGTTGAAGGCAAATCGATTAAGAGCAAAAAGGACATAGGAAATTTGATATAAAGGGCCAATTATCAGACTTGAAAACAATACTTTCTATATTGACCCTGATGAACTCAAGAATTGATGCTCTTAAAAAATATTTAGGCCGAGAGGTTTGACACATTTAAAAAAAAGAAGTTAACTACACTTATGAATGTTTCAATCAATGAGTCCATAAAGCTCACAATTTTAGGCACATTAAAAAAAAAAAATTAGGCAGAGAGCTTTGAAGACTCATTCAGCAAGCTCTCTAACTCATGACAGTCAAAAGCTAAAGCTGTTTATAGATACATTACATAGAAGTAAATAGAGTAAAGACATGTACGCCAGTTTGAAAACGATAAAACCTATATAAACCATACTGTACTTGTAGATCAGTTATTTGTGAATCAATTCAAAACAAAACCAACCACATCCATCAAACTTGAAATATTAAGAAAACAAACACTTTAATAGCAGAAGAGAAACACAAATCCTCATACCTGTCTTATGGCGTATTGTCTAGAAGCCCAAATCTTAAAGTTTAGATTTGGCCAAAATCAGCCACTTACATCCGTTATCAATTTGTGTCAAAGATTTATACAAAAGCAGTTACAGTAGTTAATATGTGCCATTATTAGTTGGCATTTCGGTCATTGTTTGTGTATTTAGTAGCTACAGAAAGTAAGTAATCAAACATGCAAAGATGAAGTTTTGTCACATGCATTTTTATTTTCGGTTTCTCGTTAGAATGAAACATAGTCCACTAAAGCCTAAACATCTACAGAACTCAAACCTGAAGCATTAGGCTACACAGTAAAATCCTTTTATCTTTACTTACAAAGATAAACGTTTTCTCACCACAATAACACAATAAACAAAAAAATGTGAAGCTTCAAACCACAACACTTGAAATCATAGAGATAATGAACAAATATTGGTCACATTGAACAATAACGGACAACAAATTGGTGTTAAAGCTATGAACTTATTCAAAGCTCCTAAAGCAAACATTTATTGGTCCAGAAAATAGTGATTGCATAGGTAGTCACTTGACATTCTCAAACCCAAGTCCACAATACAAATGTAAAAAATTCAAAGCTTCCTAGATGATGCTTATCTTTCATCCCTATCATTATTAATGATAATATCTCAATGGACTCTTTGATGCTTAGAATTCTGAAAGATTAAAACCATTATAATGACTGGATCCAGAATTCTACTGGAGTGTCCGAAGAGTGTCAGGGAGGAATGCACAATTGACCAATAACAAACAATATATTAGCTGAATAATTTTATTTGTCAAAACACTGAAAGTTACCCTAACTGTTCAATGGACCCGTAAACTCATAAGCTCATGATCCTTTAAACAGTTGAATCAAATTCAACAAACTATTGCATAGACTTGATAATGAAATCATAAATCCTCCAATGTTACCAAAGTAAATAAAGGGCTTGTTACAGACGGATTATTAACACCATTAAAAGCTTTATGCTTAGTTTCCAAAGCATCAACCAAGCTGATATATTCCCCATTGAATAATTCTTCTGCAAATACCATACAGTATATTAGTTGAATCATTTCATCTGTCAAAACACAAAAACTTTTTCTGAAATAGATCAATGGATTTGTTAGCTCATATGCTCATGTTCCTTAAACAGTTGAATCAAACTGAACAAACAATTGAGTAGGCCTGATACCAGCATTGGAGGGTTTCAATGCCGTCAAAGTAAATAGAAGAGACTTGTTAAAGATGGATGATCAACACCATTCAAAGCTTAATGATAGTTTCCTAAGCATTGACCACACTGATATATATTTCCCATTAGAATTCTTCTGCAAAAACTGCAAACTCAATATTGTCCTTCATTTTGAATAGCTCCACAACATATTTATGAAAATCAGTAATGGTCTTAAAAGTGTTTAAATGCTGTTGAAAGTTGTAATGCTCTCACATATATTTCAAAATTATCAGAAACTCATTATCCAAGCTTGATGTTCAATTGTAGACTTTCCTGCAACCTTTGGCAGTCTCCTAAACACAGAGAACTTTTCAGTGGAAGAAATATATCTAGCATTTTCAAACAGTAAATGAAATAAATAGTGAACGATAAGTAAACATGTTAAGAGTATTTTACCCCTCGCGAATAATCAACAATATCAGCTATTGCTGCAACCTGAAACAGATCCTTCTAAGTAGTTCTAAATAAATATAAGAACTGAAAGGATGATAGCTAACTCTCTTCCACCAACATTTTCAATAGCAGCATAAATCTAAATCAAAAACATACAAAAAAGGGATGCAATGAGCATGTATTCTAACGCAAGCAGCCAAGACTCAAAATCAAAAGTATTTAATATTCATCTAAACTTTAGACATACATTTTAATATTGAGGAATTGTAGTTGAAGGGTTTGGTGTTTACCATGAGAGAGGCAGTTGCATGCCGTTTTCCAGGCATATTCATAGATCAGTTTTTCTTGAGTTTCAGTTGTTTGTAGCAGTGTGGATATGCCTTGTGCCACCAGTATTTGAGCAGTGAAATCATGTTTTGGGGAGCAAGGGTTTTGCTCCTAAACCTTTATGGAGATGGGTCTTCTTCTTGCTCTTCCCCTTCCTTGTTCTTCCTCTCTTAAATGAGATCAGAGACCCTTCGCTCTATTCAGCCAATACCTAAAAATATACACATTACGCATTAAAAATTGAAGTCGATTCTCAAAGACTAAACCGTGCAATTGAAATGTGAAGTCAATTTTAAAGTTGGTCTGGCACATTGAAATTTAGGTCAGACTACCTTGGAAATCATCTAATTCTTTATATATACAACCCCTTATAGTTCATATCCATTACTTTACAGGAAATGGTTTCAAACCAATGAATGCTGCTTGAAAATTTTCAAATTCGTTATTTGTGTGTATACATGTGCATATTGAATTTATATCCCCGACCAAACACAAAGTTATCATATTCATATGTGCATGAACATGGGACTACATTGCTTGTATGATTGTAACTAAATCACTGAAATTCAAATATACAATTAAGAATAAACATGAGCTCATTTATAAAGGCTGTTAGTAGATGAATTAAACATGAGCTCTTTTTAGACGGAATTTTCCAACTAACAAATTCAATTAATCAATTCAATCAAATCCAATGGTCTCTTTTCTATTATATTAGCAAATTCACACTGTAAAATGAAAACGAAAATGAGTGGAAGATGAACTGACCAACCTGAATCTTCAACCTCAGGAGCTGCGCCAACAACGGACCTCGAGTAAGTCTTCTTGATGGAGCGGCGCTTTTTCTTCACAGACTCTTGAGCAGAGTCCTACAGTAACCATACAGCCACACACACAATCAAAACTCCATCAAATCAAATCAAATCAAATCAATCGAATCCACATAAATCAAAAGCAAAGATTGAAGAAGAAGAAGAAGAAGACGCACCGTCTTTTGCTGCTTCCTGAACATAGCAGTCCATGTGTTATTGGACGGCTTGAGGCGGTTGTGGAAGTACCTCTTACACTTGGAATTCAGGCGGCTTGACTCTGGTTATGGATTTGAGTATTTGTTTCTCGTCGATTTACACTTCATCAAGTCAAGATGAGGAAGGGAAGGATTTCAGAGTTGACTTTGATTTCGAGCATTTAAATGAGTCGGCATTTGTTTTGGACCAAAAACAGTTTTGGGCTGATTGGGATAATTGGCAGAAGAAAAATATGAGGCCCACTGCTACAGTAAATGAACAGTATTTTCCCCAACTCAGAATTAGTATATTGTAAATGAAGACAATTATGGTTATATTTAGAAAATGAATGGTGTAACGCACATTCATAAACCCTCTAGCTGCCTCAACGAACATCCATAGTTGAGTGAGAGATTCAGTCACCAAGATAAAGATGTAAGGTGAACTCCCTGCCTAATGCCACTGACTTGGCTTATCAAAATTCAAAAGGTCCAGGTCTACCATTTAAAAGCGCAGAGAATGGAACAGAACTTAAACATTGATGAATTAGATGAAGCCCCCTCAAGTCAAAACCCATCATTGAAAGCAAAGCAGAGAGCAAGTCTCATTCAATCCCTATCAGATGCTTTCTTACATCAACACTTTAAGCCCCAAATCATATTCTTTACCGCATTTTTGAATCTTAAGGACTTAAGGTGATGAAACACCTCATGAGCAATGACAATATTGTCTTGAATTTGTCATTCTTGAATGAAAGCTGCTTGGTTATCTGATAAAAGCAATGGTAGAATCTTTCTTTCAACCTGTTAGCAAGAAACTTGAGAGAATCTTGTAAGAGAAATTACAAAAACTGATGTGTCGAAATTGAGAAAAGTGCTCAAGCTTGTTAACTTTTGGAATTAACACAATATTTACACTTGAATACAGTAACAGTTAACAAATGAACCTGATGCCCAGTTCCTTTTATGGCCCAAACAATCAGCACTTTAATACACCCAAATATATCCATTGAACATCTACCAGGCCATAATTAGGTAATTTGAGGAACCATGCAACACATCATTATTTTAATCGGTTGTGTTGTAATTTTATAGAAAATAAAACTCATGCAGAGGAAAAACACAACCTTACCACAGAAACCCAATTATAAAGCTTAACAGAGAAGAGGGGCATGGCCATCTTTCTGCCATCAAGTAAGCAATAAAACCTTAATTTCCTTTAAATGTAAAACTCAAAGCAAGTGTTGCATTTTCTTTTGATGTACTAAGAAGACTATATAAACAGACATCGTGTTTTCTTTACCTCTCCATAATACCCTTCCACTAAATTCCACAAGTACCATAACTATAACATGCAAATTTCATGCTGCATTCAGCCATTATACAATCAAATATTGTGCTTTGCCCCTTACATTTAGTAGCACATAGATTTTGATAATGATTGACAGCAAATAGAATATCGATGCATATGTTTATGCATAATAACTATACAAATTTAGAAAGAGAATCATATGTTGGTTCATCTAAAAATAAGAGAACCATTGACTATATATCACTACTATCAATGTTCTGACTAGAAAATTAAACAAGTAACTGACTAATACATTGATAGAGAGCCGTAGCTAATTGGCTCAAAGTTAAACACTCCTCAAAGTCTCAACAACAGGACAATTCGTATAGATGGCGACATGGCTACACTAAAAAATAGATTCCTTTAGGTTCAATCACACATGCATGCTAATGAAACTATTAGCTATCAGCCCATCAATAATTTCTACGTGACCAGCTATAAATCCTAAGGCAACACGAATCGATTGAGATACCCAATATTGATAAGAACTTTGTGTTCATATTCTCCTAGATGCTGATGGAGACTACTTCGACTACAAAGTAAACAATGTAACCTCACACAATTTATTACCCTGCAAATGTCATCATTAGTATAGAATAAGTAGGGATCGTTCAGTCTAGGGATGTCAAAGGGTGAATTGAACTTATAAGTGCTAACACATACTCTCATATTCACATAATAAATAGAAATTGGAAAGGGGGGGGGGGGTTTGGGAAAGATTTATCTAACTAAAACTACTGCTGAAATAAAACCTAAACTAACATATATACATGTGATCGACAACTTCACACAAAACACGAAACGAAAACACTCAAGAACATGTAACAAGTTATGTAAGACATTCGGTACAGCAGTTTCTACATCTCCTAGACTTTACTTCAATTCCGACTCTGATTTAGAGCCCTTCGCGGTTACTCCAATCGTTAAGACTTCACAAGTATTTAGAATCAACTTCGCGTGTAATCCTAAATTGTATGCTAACTCATTTAAAGACACTTCGCATAGAAATTAAACAAGAAAACACATAAGCATAGTAAGCCGAATCAGAAACATGCACAAGGTATGGCGTCACTCATCCTATTAACATGCAAGTTTTCAGAATTATACTTAACCACTTTTAAGCAACAAAGACCTAGACAACTTCGCGTATGACTAAATCATGTATCACTTTGGTAGATGAAATCGCAACCCACATATCAACCATGGCCTTAGGCTGTATGCAACCATTGATTTTGCCTGCTCAATTCAAAAAACTAATCGAATACAATCAAGAACACATTGAAACATGCTGCCCTAAATCTAGCACAGAAAATATCACATGAACAAGTTTGTAACAATCATCAAGTTATAAATATCAGAAAATCTAAACATGTTACAAAACCAAATCGGCAACCTAAAAACAAACAATCTTCATAGACAAAGTGTTGTAAAATTATAGAAACATAAACAGCCATAGAAGAACGGATCGCACTTTGTAGAAACCTTGAATGGTTGCTGCAAAGGTGGTGGAATTGGTGATGGAATTATACAAAACAAAAGAGAGATGGTGGTGGTTCGGCTAATCTAGTTTCTGTATAGGGTTTATGGTGAGGAATTGGTAGAGTTCCAGCTTGTGTTTGTGTGGAAGAAGTGATGCCCATTTATGAAGCCAAGCAGCCTTTATATAGTGACCATGAATTGCTCTTGGCCCTTGATTCAATCTTGATCCAATGGTCCTCCTTGATTGCATAAAATCTGATATTTAACTCCATTGATATTTTCTTTATCTTCAAAGATATTTATCTTATCTCTAAAGATATTTCTAGACATGTGCAATAATGCTTTGAATGTAGCTTGAATCATGTCCAGATACATTGCTTAGCCTCCAAGAGTCTTCATAGCAAGGATTACTTGTTCAAGTTGAATTCCTCTTCAATTAATAATGTGGGACTAGCTCCACAATTTTGACTTTTCTCCTCCCTTTTAGAGTTGGAATCCAAATTTGCTTCTTCTTCCTTCCTTGGACTTGGGCCTCTTTTGGGCTTTCTACATTTTTCTCTTCCTGATTATCTCCTTGTTTAATCCTCAATTCGTGTTGCATTATCTCTTCTTTAATTTCTGACAATAAGAAAGAAGAAATAAAATAAAGACAAGGTAGTTATCACAAATATTATAGAATCGTCGACTAATGAAGACTTTTAATCCAACTAGGCTTCTTAGTTGCACAAGGAATCCTACTCTAAATAAAACTCTTGACAAATTCTACGTTTTCAGCTCGTTTTAGCACAATATACAACCGACTCTACCAGAAACTCTTAACTTGACTAAATGACTCAATATTACAACAATAAAGGTTAAGCAAAGTATAAATGGAGATAAAAACATATTAAAAACGTCGCATTTCATGCTCCTATCAGATGCTAAGCAATGACAAGCAATTGCAAATATCAAAATTGCATAAAAGTTACTAGGCAAACTCTACCAACTTGACACAAGCTGTTATAGTAGCACAAGAGTTTCATCTCAGATTCATAATTCATACCCAACCATTTAAAACATGTAGCTCAAAAACTTTCCTTTGAACCCCTTATCAATTGCATCTGATCTCTCAATTTCTCTCAATCAAATTTAAGATTAAATTTTTGTAAAACATAGAGTTATATATTTCCTCGCACCAGCAATCACAAATAATCTAACAAGACAAACAGTAAAACAATACTTCTCTTGGTTTAGTCTTACATTGATTCAGCCTTACCTTAATTACAAAAACTCAACTTCAAAATCATCTCGGAATTCAAATTTGATCTATATCTTAGTAACTGACCCTAATCTACTAAATCCAGTACTCAAAAATCATTAAAACCACGTTGACTCACATTATGAACCCCCATGACCTGTATACTCAGTGCATATCAGGTTAACACACAACTGTGTAACCGATGAGAATAATATTATCAGGTAAACAAGATCCATCTGAATTTATCCTAAGCTTAAACCACATTTATTTCACATAAATTAAGATGTCAATTGTGATTTTTCTCTTTCTCATTGCAGACAAAATCCACCATATAGAAGTCTACACAGAACTCAATTTTCTAGCTTCCACATAAAACATGACTCCAGGCTCAGAAAAAGATAAGTTTATTATCATCTTAGTTTTCTAGGCAGGGAAAGTTTAACCTTTTTAGCTTCAAGGAAGTGAATATTCAATGATCATGGTATTACACCAACACAAAACACTCCCTTATTGAAATCTCAATATTACTGATGGGATTGAATTCAATATCATATGTGCAGCCTCATTGAGTCCCCTATTTCAATACTTACTTAAGTTTCCAAGTGTAGAATCATGAACTTTGAAAGGCTACAATAATCTCAGGAAACAGAATCATGTACTGGGTACCCCCAATTCTCAAGCAACACTTGGGGCAAATTATTGGGAAATAAAGCAGAGGGAATACTGATCTTCAAAATGGTACTTCAACCCCTAAAAAAGAGGGAGCACCAATCTTCAAAGTTGGTACTTCAACCCCAGGAAAAGAGGGAGCACGTTTATTTTGATTGCAGTTTCATACTTGGATTCATATAGATACAAGCAAAACCAAAACAAAAATAAAAATTCGTGAATGGTTTAATACCAAACCTAGTTTCAAACTTGCCGAATGACAACACTTTAATTCTTGGGACAAGGCAACATATCCGGAAATATGGGCAGCAAGGCCACCGTGATTTGCAGAACATGAAATAAATGACAACAGTCTATGGTGTGTAATCAACCTTTTAATTTTTTAGGACAAGGCAACAATATTCTCTCTCTGAGACAACATAATCATGAACTGTGCACCACCAAATAAATCAGAAGGAATATGTTGAAAATGCAACTCAATTCTGAACATCTATCATCACCACAAGACTAAGAGCTTCATATAATATTTTTCCCCAACACATTATAATAGGGTGGAAAGCATGATAAATAAAGAAAACTTACCGCATCAGTTGAGGTTTCAGGACTCCAATCATGTTTATTATCATTATTTGCGATGCCAGTACTGTTTTCTTTATCCCTCAAAACAAACCCAAGGGTCAAATTTCTTTGTTTCTCCAATTAGTTCAATATACCCTCAATTCCAGTATCAACCTCAGTAGTTACAGCTTCTCTACAAAGCAGGATCGAAAATGGAACTTCTAAATATTCTCATTCTTCTCATTTCCATAAGGCACCGCCCTCAGCAAGGCAACATATATTAATCCAATGCAACAATATTCTCTCTCCCAGCAACAGATCAAATTAATGCAAGGCAAAATAAATTAATTCAGTACAGAATAATGAACTTTGAAAGATCACTCTTTGCGAGCTCAGTGCATTAGAATTTGCAAGCTCAAATGACCAATACTCAGGTCAGATTCGTCAATCAGGAACTTTGAACGGCAAAATCTGTAATATCCCGTACACAATGTAAATAATAGTGATTAAGTGCTTAATATGGTAAATAAAAAATAATAATAAAAAAATAAATATAAATAAAAATTGTCTAGAGTTGGGAAGAAGGGTCGAGAAGAAGGGGGGCACCGACTTTGACTCGGACTCTATCTTTTTATTTTCTCAAGGATCTAAGATCTCTCACGGTCCTGGTACACGGAGGAAGGGAAGAAAGAGAGAGAGAACATCGACCCCGACATTGCCCTCGAGTTTACCTCTCACACCGACTTCCTCCACTAATCGATCTTTAGCTGTTGGGAGGGAGGCTCGTCGATCAGTTCTCTTGATCACTCTGATGGGATTTGTTGTCTGAGTTCGACATAGATAGACAATTGCTTATTCAGGCTTGCATAATGGTAAGATCTAATTGGTACAATATATATGTTCTAGAGACCCTATTTTCGGGTTATTCTGTTTCTGTTAATCTGGGTCAAGGTGTTACAAATGGTATCAGAGCGGGGATATGATTCTTGGGGTTTAGAGTAAAATGGGTGTGATTATATGATGATTTCTTGTGCTGTTTTGTTTGTGATATTGTTAAGAATTTTGGAATTTTTGGTGAACTTATGTGTTTATTGTTGTTCCGGTGTGGTTAATTATTATCCATTCTATTGAACTGTTGTGGTTATGACAGCCAAAATCTGATCACTTTCGTTACAAATCAGTTTGATTGATGAACTATTTGAATGATAGATGTAGTTTTACTGTCTGCAAGTCTTGAACACAATTGGTATGATATGAACTTTTTCACAAGTTCAGATACAGATGGAAATGATGCAGCCTTATGGTTATAGGTTAAACGCACTACCAGAAGAAAGACTTTAGTCGACGAAAAAAAAAAAACAAGGCCGACGAAACAATTTTTCTTCGTCGGCTAAATTATATTTTCGTCGGCTATAGTCAACTTTAGCCGACGAAATTAAAATTTCGTCGGCTAAAGAATTTTTTTC
>NC_020496.1:16950435-16952837 GCF_000184155.1 Fragaria vesca subsp. vesca | reverse complement strand
TAAATCTGGATGTTGAATTCCTTTCCTTGACAGATTGTTTTTATGCATGACATTTGAAAATCAAATTCTTTTAGTCCATGCCCTGAACCATGGTATCATATGTTATTCTGTTATCTTTATATCCACTTACATATATATATGCAACTGCATATGCTGTGTGTAGCTGTAAGGGTTAACTGAACATCAATGGAAGCCTAAATGCAATACTCTTGGGTGAGCGTAATGTGCAGGTAAAATACTCTGGTATCTACAAGCACCACCTTCAGTTTTAGCCTTTAAAATAGTTCATGATGCTATAGCCTGATTAAGTTCAAGGTTAGTATTTACTATTGTGAGACTTATTGTCTGAAAAAAGTTTAAATTAAGACATTGTTTATTTCTCATCTTATTGTAGAGAGTAATGAGTTATGGTATCACCTTGTGATAACTTGGTTAAATTTCTTATCGTATCACTTTGTGAACTTGTTTATTTGTACTTATCTATTGAGAATTATGAGAGAAGCAGCTCTCTCAGAACTATCCTTGAGGAATGAAACCGGATGATATTATGACAACTAGTTATCAGTTTTATTAGAACCAGGTGTTATTTCGTGATGAATAACTGATAGTGAGCTAGCCTGTGGTGTGGGTTTGATTTCTAAGGAACTTATTTATACTTTTGATGATGTATGAACTAAGAAGCTTCTTCCTTAAACACTTGTGCATAGAGCATGTATACTGTGTTACTTGCACTGTTCGCCTACAAATGATTTTATTTGATGGCAAGGTGAATAAAGTGCTTACTATCATTTTAAGTTTGTGGATGTGTTAATAAACAAGCACTTTCATATTTGAACAATGAGAATGACATTTCTGGACAGCAGCTTATTTTACTCATTGTTATGTGCAATTATATTGTGGTCGTTGGGAACCATAGCAGGTTATTAACCATAGCAGGTATTATTTCAGGTAAATTATTGGTCATCTGCAATTAATATAGTAAAGTGAATTTGGATTCCATACTTGGAATATCTTAGGTGGTTCTAGAGTGTAGACCATTGATCCTTTTATTTGAGTTGGTTGCAGAAATAATTGGTTCTTTGCAGGTTAAAGAAACAATGAGTGAAGGAAGTGTTATATCCTTTTGGAGGATGTATTGTTTCTTTTGCAGATATGATGTAAGTCATATGCATGTTAATTCTATTTCTTGGGTTAGTCTAAGTCTGTAAATAATGCAATGCTCTGGAGGATGCAGGTATGCCTTCTGGAATTTGTTACTAGATATATATACTGCTTTGTTGTTTTTAGATGGTTCACCTCAAGCTTAATTATCATGCTGGTATGGTCCCTTCAGATAACTGGTTATGGTCTGCTATATATGAATAACTTCTTAGAAGTTATGATGACATAACCCGGGTATTCGGGCACTATACCTTGCAGCTTCTCGTTTGATGGGTTATACTCAATTTAACATATTTGTATTTGATGGTGTTCACAGGTTCATGTTTATACCGCTTCGTGCGGGGTGACGGCTATTGGCGGTTATTACCCTTTGTCATTTCATGTGGTGGTGATATTCAGTTTACAGCTTTATGTTGGGTTTACAGTACGGGTGTGACCACGTCTTGCCCCGGGGGCGTAGGATACCGTACTGGGTTTACCGCCGAGTGCGGGGTTTAGTGTGGGTGCGACCATGTCTTGCCTGGGGGGGCGTAGGGTTACCACACTGGTTACCGCCGAGTGCCAGGTTTTACCACTCGAGTGTCGGGTTTACCGCCAATGCCGGGTTCGACTGCCGAGTACCGGATTTTACTGCCTAGTGTGGGGTTTACCGCCGAGTGCGGGGTGTTTTACGGCCGAGTGCTGGGTTTACCGCCGAGTGCGAGATTTTACAGCCGAGTGCTGGATTTTACTGCTATATACGAAGTTTTTCAAGTGTTTTCGAAAGCTTCGGGGCGTATCGGGATTAACCGGTAATGAGGTAAGAAGAGAAAGAAATTATTTGCAAGTGAAAAGAAAAACCATTAACTATGGAACTTGAGATTGTTCTTGAATGATACGGGTGTGTTTGAGAAACAAGACCAGGTTCTGCCATATGTTTGTGAGTTTATGGATTTAGCGAGACCAAGTAATGATCAGTTTCATATGTGTGCTGGTGTGCACGTTAATTGCACTTGCAAATTAAATGGTGGAATCTGCTAAATTGAGTAATGCCTTAACAGTGATATTCGATCCTAAATTGTTTGGAAGAGATCAAAGTCGAATAGTGCAATTGATTTCAATTAAAGTGGCACATATGTTATCCGTAGAGATAGTTGAAGCTGGATTTGCTTGTTTAATTAAATGGCTGGGAGAGGTTATGAAAATAATCATGGGTGAAGGCGTAAAGCAATATGATGATATTATAGCGTAAGCGGTTCATG
>NC_020496.1:16949115-16950415 GCF_000184155.1 Fragaria vesca subsp. vesca | reverse complement strand
TCTAAGATCTCTCACAGTCCTGGTACACGGAGGAAGGGAAGAAAGAGAGAGAGAACATCGACCCCGACATCGCCCTCGAGTTTACCTCTCACACCGACTTCCTCCACTAATGGATCTTTAGCTGTTGGGAGGGAGGCTCGTCGATCAGTTCTCTTGATCACTCTGATGGGGATTTGTTGTCTGAGTTCGACATAGATAGACAATTGCTTATTCAGGCTTGCATAATGGTAAGATCTAATTGGTACAATATATATGTTCTGGAGACCCTATTTTCGTGTTATTCTGTTTCTGTTAATCTGGGTCAGGGTGTTACAAAATCTTAGAGGCAATAATAATCTCTCTTTCCAACAATATATCTCTCTTAATACCCTAATCAAAGGCAACTTATAAATCAAATGCACATATTAATCGAAGGCAACTCATAAATCGTAGGCAACATATTAATCGAAGGCAACTCATAAATCGAAGACAACATATTAATCAAAGGCAATATGTTAATTGAAGGCAACTCATAAATCGAAGGCAACATATTGATCCAAAGCAACTCAAATAGAATAAAATGTAACATATCAATGGAAGGCAACAATATCATGAACAGGGCAGCACCAATTCTCATACAACAATTCATTGGGTCATCGGGGCAACACCAGAGAATCAAGGCAGAAGACATGCAAATAAAAAAACAGCCTCAATGAGTTCTTTGTACCAAGTCAAGTTTCCAAGTGCAGAATCATGAACTTTGAAAAGCAACAATAATCTCTCAAGCAACAGAATCATGAACTCGGTATCCCAAATTCTCAAGAAACGATCTGATGTAGTTCTTGGGTCAAAATATTGGGAAACACTCGGCAACTCAAAGCAAAGGGAATACCAATCTTCAAAACTGATACTTCAACCCGTAGAAAAGAGGGAGCATCAATCTTCAAAGCCGGTACTTCAACCTTTACTTTGATTGTAGTTTCATGCTAAGATTCATATGGATTCAAGCAAATAACAAATGGCAATTCTTGATTGACAACAGTATAATTCTTGGGACATGGCAACATATCCGGAAATAGGGACATCCATACACAATCAATTAATCCAATTCTCAAGCCACAATTATCGAATCAAGGCAAAAGAAAGAAGAGAGAGCCCCAAAAATTTGAGGCTGAGATTCAAGCAAACATAAAGAGGGAGAGAGCCACTTTTTACATGGAATTGAGCGACAACAAACGATCCCAGCGACCATCGAATCACCAATCTAAGAAACGGGACAGTTTTACCGGAAACGGAATTGGGACGTGTCTCTCTCTCTCTC
>NC_020496.1:16916601-16949095 GCF_000184155.1 Fragaria vesca subsp. vesca | reverse complement strand
ACGGTGTCTCTCTCTCTCTCTCTCTCTCTCTCTCTCTCTCTCTAGAGGAAACTTTGGTTTTGAAATTTGAAATAAAGCCAACCCGTTAGGTCGGCAGAAGAGAGCAATGGCGTCTTTTCTAATTTCCTTTTTCTTTTTCTTTATCAAATACTCGTTTCTTTTGTTTTAATTAATTTTTTATTTTTTGAGAAGGATTTTGTAATTTATATTATTATTTCAGTCAGTGGTACGTTGTGGGTGGCTTTTGAGGAGGTTGAAGGAGATCCACTATTGTAGCAAGAAAGATCAATATGCACGTATGAAAAATGTGTTGAGATATTAGTACTTCTACAGTTAGTAATTTTTGCTTGCTCCTGTAATCATGTTGTCACCTATTTGAATAACCTGATAAAAAAGCGAGTGAGCTGTACATCTTGTACTTGTTTTTATGCGGAGCGGATTCTACCCACCAAGGTGCACTTCCATCATTAATGTGCAAGTCTTCAAATCGTCGTATGCGAAGATCCAATAAAGTCTAGAGACCCTAAATTCCTTCATTTCATTTTCAATTTTGATCCGATCAAATTAAGCGTCCATAATAAGAGTACCTCTTATTCAACCTCTTCCACCTCTTGTGTTGGAAATACTTAGAGCAAGTTCACCGGTGCTCTCTTAACCGGCCTCCACCTAGGTTGGCTGAGGTGGTGACCTCAATTTCTCAAAAAATAGCTTCCACCGGTTGTTGCTTGACCAACCAAGTTTTGATATTTACTTACCTAGGTCAAGAGAAAGGCTAGAATCCTGACCCAAAGTGTGACCCAGACAGACCGGTTGCCACCTCGGCCTAGCTCTAGCAAATGGCTAACATCAGCAACTTTGGTGGGTGGACAGACACGTGCAAGCTAGCCCTTGGTTCTAGAAATTTTAAACTAACAATAACTTTAATTTTGTTGTAAAGTAGAGAAAAGAAGAAAAGAATACATAGAGAGGATAGTTAGGAGGAGGAAGAAGTCTACTCATTCATTCTCATTAGCCTCTTTATATAGAGGTAGGGTTTACATCAGAGTACATAACTAATGAGTAATTACGTGGACAGCCACATAGATTATAATATTTATAACACTCCCCCTTGGATGTCCACCCATGAATGATGAAATTAGACGCGCATAATGTTGTCTCGTTAAAAACCTTGCCAAGTAAGAAAAACCCAGTGGGAGAAAAATAACCCTGGTCGAAGGAGAAAAAGAGTGCAATGCGCATATGTCTTTAGGTAGCATACTTCTGGATGCTCCCCCTGATGAGAATCTCCCCTTGAACGTTGCAAGCTTCATGCGCCATAAATAACGGTTTAATTTGTCCATCACTAAAGTGAGACCATGCATGCTTTGCATATAGGGCTCATCATGAATTGTATACATGCAAAGTTAAAACAATACCAACATATCTAAACGATTATGAATAGGTCTTACCTCATTGAGTCATATGACCAAATTCATACACTAAGTAATAGTCAAACAAGATAATAAGCAAATTGGCATTAAAACATTGAAATATGATGAACATATCTAGCTGTACACATTAATATCATTGTGTATTGATACGTCTCATATAAGCTCTTCAACAGGTCTAAGTAATTCCTAACTTCGAAAGTTGGAATATGTAGCAACATAATGATCGTAATTCGAATTCGATTTTGTAATCCAATCATAATACTCATTGGCAATTTTGATCGCGTTAACTATAACGGAATGAGTATATATGAGCTAGCTTTAGACTATTTGATTCCATGAATTAGGTTCAGGCTCTCTCAAGTATTCATGGATCGAATTACATTAGAATCATTCATGTACTTGAATCCATTAAGGATTTGACAAGCGATAAGCTTGTAATGACACTTCACTTCTAGGATTTGGTTTATCAATGTGTCTTTAAATTAAAGGTCCTCATAATATACGATGACAACATGTCATAAGTCTCTCGTCCATGTAACAGTTACATGTAACACTGTACTTATAGAAAAGTATCATTCGTATAAGGGCAGATTCATAATCTCATGTCTTTTGTAGACATTGCACCATAGTGATATATTTTCATTGTGATAAATACCCTTTTGTATCTATAGGGTTAAAGGTCAAAGTATCTCATCACGTTTCAAATATTTAGTTTCATTGGAATTGCCTCTTTCCAATTTGGCCAATAATATGCTTTGTCGACATGCATAATGAAACGTGGCATAGCATCGATTAATACAGTCCTTAATGGTCTTTGGTAGCTACCATTTGTAAATTGTCATAGATGATCATCATTCATAGATCCCACACATTCTTATATGCATGCATTTTTTATGTTGGGTACCCATGCCACTTCTAAGGTAAATATTGTCACTTCTAGGACAAATATTATTTAGCGAATGTGGATCTTTTATTTGTAATATCATGTAGACCATTAGAGGACATATATAATCTTCCTTTTTCAGGAGCTTAAAACTTTAGACCTAGTAGATACATTCCACTTAAATTCACGCCGTTATTCAAATGACAATAGTCTTATTCTCCCCCTAAAGGCGGGAAGACTGTCATGTTATGACCATCCGTAAATATGCGTTTAAAGGTTTATCATTTTCTTTCAAGTGAGATGTCCATCGGCTGGTGGCGAACCAAAACCAAGTTTGAGGTCAAGAACATTAAATTCATTAGTATCAACCAAGATATCATTCTCTAATGATGTGCATACAACCTTTGTATGTGTAGCCGTATTAGGAACTCTAACATTGTATTATGACATTCTCTTCAGAAGAACCATGTCACTTGGATACATATGCATCCCACAAATCAAATGGGGTATAGACTATTTGAGTTAATATGGATAGTCTTATAGACTTTAATCCAAGTAGAAAACAGTGAATCTAGCATATAATCTTTTATCAACTCATTTGCTGAGATATTTCTCAAAACCAATATGAGACAGTGGATAGACAACTCACACCACTCTACATCGTTCTTCAGGAACAATCTCTCTCTCTCCCTCATGACAGGAGGATTGTCTCATTAAAGTGTCAAATAAACGATCAGCTATGAGTAGAGCTAGTGGTCATCAAAACTTATTATTGATTCCAGGCAACACTATAAGTAAAATATGACATGACTTGTCATGCCAAATAATGTATTTGGTTCAATGAACTTCTGGTTCATGATATTATGTGTCTTACTTCACAGTAAAATTTGGCACAATCTATATCATATATTAATCGATTTTGAACCGCATTGAAGACACTTAATTCAAAGAGGATGCTCTTTTGGAGCAATCAATTATATGTGAAATCGAAACTTCATGTTCGAATTTATAATGTTAGAATGATAAATTCTCAGATTTCGTATGTCAAACTTCGGGTTCAAATAATTCAAGTGCTCGAAACTACAGGCTCGAGTAACCCAAGTGAAACTTCATACGTTCGAGATATAAGGCTGTTGGCCCGTATGAACAATAAAATTTAAACAATAAGTACAGTAATGAGATTACATAACAAAATAAGAAAACTGTAAAGAGCGAAAAATAAATAAATTTTACATTGGAAACTTCTAGTTTCATGAATAAAGAAAACACACAGAACTTCTGGTCTAGTTAACTTCACAGATATGATAATCTTGATATTCGGATCTCCTCTAGTTACACAAAAACGTAATATCATATAAGGCGAGGAACTTCGGGCCCTCATATAACTAGGGATCACAAGATGTGGTTCCGTCATATTATATATGACTTTAAGGGACTTTTGGCCCTCCTTAATTGCAGAAGCTTTGAGAATCTTCATATCGTAATTTCATTATATTACTCTTTGAGGAACTTCAGGTCCTCCATAGTTCGATCAAAAGACTTCAGGTCTCGATCTATGATCACACAATTCACAACTAGGTGTAAGTGTGTAACCATGAGTTTACTCTCAAATAATAAAATTGAAACATATTTTAAATCCAAATGGGTCAAATTGATACATACAAACATGAAATCAAAAGTCGATATTAGCATCACAATCACGCTAAAGAGACCATAAAAAATAAAGGAATGAAGCCGTTGTGTTGTTACTCACGGATACAGAAAAAGGAATATGCAATAGTACATCTATCCATATGTATTGTCATATTGTTCACTATATAACTATTCAAGTTTTGAGATCCACATGATAAGTATGATGAAAACAATAGCTGAAAGCATATATGTAAGGAAATTAACGTATGGCATCTAATAAGTTTGCCAATGCCATTGAATACCAAACTCATGCTTATGAGAGGTGCGATGAGACACAAAGCAAACAAAGAACTTCATATACATGACGAATGAATATATCAATGGGTAATTGAATACAGTGTCATAATTTTGAGAAGAAGAAATTGTATAGCAGAAAGATGTATATACCGTGGATAAATACACATGCAAAACTTTGATTCATAGATCATGAGTTGGGCAAAAACCAATTGAGGGTGCTCCAACTACTCTTTGACCATCATCGAATCTTAATCAATATGAAGAACCATGTGCTAGCTTGTCGATCTATAGCTAGCGATGGAAAGAAAAAAATCTGAAAATTTTAGGGTTTTTGGCATTTAGGGTTTGGTCGTTATCAACTCAAAGATAGAGTCGTGCTGATAATGTGTTGTAAAGTAGAGAAAAGAAGAAAAGAATACATAGAGAGGATAGTTAGGAGGAGGAAGAAGTCTACTCATTCATTCTCATTAGCCTCTTTATATAGAGGTATGGTTTACATCAGAGTACATAACTAATGAGTAATTACGTGGACAACCACATAGATTATAATATTTATAACAAATTTGTATTAATCAATACAATTAAGCCTATGTATATATATTATCAATGTAATATATATATAATTTACCTCTACGTATATGTGTCTAAATTTTTTAAATTGCAATATAAATGTCTTCTTTTATCCATTTTTGGTAATTTTTTTTTCTATATCTTGTTTTGTTCGCCTAAAACAATGAAGGATCTTATTTATAGGATAATCATGATGTCCATCTTAACCATCTATTTACTACAAATATGATTTACATTGATAATAAATAAATAAAATAATACTTAATGAACAGTAATTGACCGGTCAAGAAACAAAACGGGTGGAAACACATGTCCGGTGGCAGTGAATAGTGTCTTGACCCAGTGACCTAGTGACCTAATGACCCTAACATTTTGACCCAACGGGTGAACTTGCTCTTAGGACTATTTTTTTGGGTTTCAATTATGTTAACGGTATTAGAATACATGCATGATAATGTGACATGGATGACCGGATCAAAATATTGCATGTTAGTTGCTCGGTTCACTTGCACCTTAGTGCGTAGAAGAATTTTCAATTTTTATGAATGGTCAACATATATACCATGCTGCCAAATCCTGGTTATGCTCCTGAATAATATGGTTCGGACTCTAATCTGGTTTCACAGCCGTAAGGTCTACATATCAATTATCAATGCTTCCTTTACATA
Organism: Fragaria vesca subsp. vesca; assembly: GCF_000184155.1. Classification (NCBI taxonomy): domain Eukaryota; kingdom Viridiplantae; phylum Streptophyta; class Magnoliopsida; order Rosales; family Rosaceae; genus Fragaria; species Fragaria vesca. The sequence goes on along the minus strand of NC_020496.1, from coordinate 16,943,615 downwards.
TCAGTGGCTATCTTGTCAAAAGCTTATAAGATTCAAAGGGTTCATCAAAAATTCTGATAGTTTCACCTACATATGTCTAGAGGTTTTTCTTTGTAATTTCGTTTATATAAGCAAAAACAACATCAGATGCATTGGAAAATCTCTTACATATTTTCTTTATGTGATTCTGACTAAAAAGTGTAAATGAGTAAATCTCAATGAAGAACTAACTATCCAGTTTCCGTCTCAAAAATCTGCTTCCACTTCTTTTTTTCTTGTGACAATAAAGTTTGAAGGGAGGAAAGTCATGTTGCATCTCAGCGTTAAGACAAATCTACAACCTCAACATGAATAATTCAAGTGGGACATGTACGTTCTCCACAACTTCCACGTACAAGTTTCCGCTCAGTCTTGACCCTGGCCTGAATGACTGATGTTGTGCCACCAGACTCCGGCTTATTTTTCGATAAGTTGATTATTATATGTTCGTGTATATTTTCTCAAACGTCTATTTTCCGATCGATAAAATAAAATAAATAAATACATAAATAAAATGTAAAAAGATAAAATAATAGTAAAATAATCGGATACGAGACTACTGGTTTCATTTCATAACTTAAAGCAATCGAGTTCAAACTTTTTGCTGAAAATGGAGGACAATGACTCGTGGCTAGCCCGAGACAAGCTCTATCACTTCCTCTTCTGCTTCTCTCTCACTCTCTTCTTCTCCACATTCGTCGCCCGAACCCCTTACCCGTTTCTACGTCGCCACTCTATTCGGGTCGGGTCACTCTTATCTCTCTTAGCCGGCGCCGCCAAGGAGTTCGCCGACGAGCTCGGCTTCTTCCACTCCGCCGGCGCCTCCGCTAAAGACGCCGTCGCCAATTTCATCGGCGTCGTCGTCGCTTCGCTCCTGCTTTCTCTGGTTCGATACTTGGCCCGATCCGATAATGAGGCGGGTCGGATCAAAGAGCTCAACATGGTTTGAATGCGCCTTTGGTTTGGTGGGTGTTTTGGGGATTTGGGATTTGGAGGAATAAGAATTGGGCATTGTGGTTTTTGATGATCACTGAAGTAGAGAGTAACTTTTGGTAAGTTTCCTTATTTTTTTACTATTTATTTCAATTCTTTCTAGTAAATTTTCTGTTGTTTTTTTTTTATTGTGTATGGTAAAATTTTCATGGTTTGAGTTTTTGCTAATTGCTCTGGTTATGTGTAGAGCAAGTTACATACAACATCATAATTTGTTCACTTTAGTTTTTTTTTTTTTTATTAGGATCATCTAGTTTTATGTGTACTGTGCTCGGGGTGATGTATGATTTTTGTGCATGGTTTAGCTTGGAGCAAACATGTAATAAAGAAATATGCTAACCAGGGGAAGAAAAACAGGAAGATGAAACAGATATGTTTGCTATAAGCATTAGATTTGGTAATCCGGTTGAGTAGAATTACGGTAATGTTGCAAGAACAACAGGGTACTCTAGTGTTATAACTATGTGTACAATTTCAAGTGTTAATAGATAATATGACGAAATGAATTTTATACGTTTATGCGATATAATGGTGAACTTGATGTCCGAAATGCTTGCTTACTTGTCAATTTGTGATATATTTGCATGGCACATTGGTGAAGTTTCATGTGAGATGTGACTCCCCAGATGCAGGATGTATCTAAATGCAAGTGACAAAATTGGAAAAGATCAACTTCCTCAAATGCATGATAAGAACATATAATAATTATAGTAGATTAATAAGAGACTAAGAGTCCTCTCAGTGTAGCATGTATTTCTTCTTCAGTAGGTTATTGATGGTTCTTCTCTCCATAAGTACGATACTTATAGCATAATTTAGATTAGCAAAAGTTTCATCAAATTCAAGCTTTTTTGGACAGGATTGTAAAATTATAACTGTTGGTAGAGACAGTATTTGTGTATTGCAATTCAAGTTTATAGGTATCCTGCTGGTTGTATTACCATCTCATCTAAATCATGGGTGGTCTGTTTCTGATGCTAGATACTTCAGGCATTATTCAAACTTGCACAACTAATATGCTTTGCATGGAGATCAGCTTATAATTTGTTTGTCGTAAATATAATCTAGTCATTGACCATTAGTTTCCCTCTTCCCTTTGATCCTAAGCTCTTTAACACTTTTGCCAATTTTTTATATAATCTTAATGAGGGTGATTCCCTTAGGCTTGGTCTGTTTGTTTGGCATGAACTTTGCTTTTGTGTGTGTGTGTGTGCGTGTGTGTGCGTGTGTGTGATTTCCATCATGTGAGTGATAATGATAGAGAAATAAAGTTTTATTGAGGGCTATGAGAGGACAGTTGATGGTATGCAATTTGTTTTTGGGCATCTTTTCATTGAGGCTATGAGAGGACAGTTGATAGAATACATTTGTTTTTGGGCATCGTTGTGGGCCTCAGTTTCCCCAGCTTCAAGAAAGAAAATGAAATTTGAGATGCTCTTCTCATTGGACCCGAGAGAGGCAGTTAAGATCATTTTGTGCTTAACTGAGCTGACGTATACTAAAATCATTCTTTATCGTGGCTTTTTGAAATTTTTAGAGGCTGTTTGTATTGGTGGACTGCGTCTGCATACTTTCATTGGATTGCTGTATTTCTGTTCATCCATTGTGACAATATGTATGTCTGTATAGCTAGTTTGAGTTTGCAAAATACATTGATCAATCAAAACAATGGCCCAGTGTCTGTTATTCATATGCTGGTGTTCGCCATGGACTTGAATCAGTTGATCAGCTTCTATATTTTTGTAAAAATAGGAATTGCTAGCATATGTTGGATACCTTCCACACATTTTGCAAGATTCCATCTAATTGAAATGCGATGTTGTTTATGCAGTTGTGCTTTTTCTATTAGACTTCATTCTAGATGATCTTGCCAAATTTCAACTTGTTTAGATTTTCGTATGTGATACTATTGTTGAAGCTGTATGATCATTTTACTTGGTAATTTTATGCATTTGGATTTTAGTGACTTATTGTTCTACTGAAAAGCACTATATGTACTTCTTTCTCTTCTTTTATTAAATACATGCATGGTGCTTTTGGTTTAATATTGTCGTACACATAACATATATGTCTACATTTACTGTACACAATGTACTTCTTTCCGAGCTCAGAAATTTGGAACTGAAATCTAATTTAATAAGGTATGTCATAAGTAGGCGTAGGTGTTGGTGTTGAGAGTCAATAGAAGTGTTCCTTGGTACATGATTATGAGAATGCTCATGATCATATTGAGTTGGTGGGCTTTGATTGTTATGGGACATGCTATTAATGCTAAAGATCTGCAAATCGTAGGGGAAAGAAAGCTGCATAATTTATTGCAAAATGAGATGTTTGAACTTGGTTCTAAAATTTTGGAAAACACTGGAGAGAAATATAACATTTATGTACTTCCCACTGGGTTTTAGGAAACGATGGAACACTAAATAACGGACTACTATTATAAGCCTGTTACCTGATTTCATATTGGTTGTTAACAAAGGTCAATCCACAACTACTCCACCGTTGTAAGAGGAAAAAAAAAAAAGAGGTGTGGTTGACAGGAGAGAATCCCTACCTTTGCTAATTATTATTACATAACTATTTCATTTTCTATTATGTACTGCCATAGGTCATTGTATTTGTAACTGAGATCATACCACTGTATTTCATCTCACTTCCTTGTCGCATACCATGTGCTTTTGGATTTTTTATGTAGGCTTGACGAGGGTGTTGAGCAGTCATCTTCTGAAGCTCCTTGTCAAAGGCTTTTCACCTTCTTCCTCTGGCAGCTTGACTGCTGTGTAGGTTCCTGCCCCGCATAGTGCCCCAAGAACTGGTGCAGTGAGGTAGACCCATATGGCTTTGAAGTTGTTTGCAGCTATGGCTGGTCCTAGTGTTCTCACGGGGTTCATCGAAGCTCCTGTTGTCTCCCTGCATATTAGTGTGAAGGAAAGGTTTCAGTAGATCATCCTTTTTATATTGACTTGTTGAATATATGTTTACAAAAATCTTGAAAGTTCAATTTGTGATTTTTAGACACACAGGCATAGATAATTTATAGGTTGTAATTCAGTCTTACCCAGCAATGAGTATGTTAAGCATTACAGTTGCTCCGACCGCGATTCCCGCCAATTCCCCAACCTGCATGTTACAAAATTCTTTGTAATTTTACATTTAGAGGTCAAGAGTTCTATTTGATAGTGAAAATGCTTCATAGGTGAAAGCTTTCTATCATAGTTGAGCTCCAGTTTTATGAGCAACTGTGTTGTTAGCAAGAGGGACTGTCCTCTTGCCATTATTATACCCAAGCTGGATGGCTCAACCCTTCTGTGGATCTGTTTTCACTTCTAACTTTCTAAGTTGAGCTCGGTTTCAGAGACATGCACGAACTTGAACTGTGGGATCACTTGGATGCATATGATTTGAATATTTAACTGCTGGTGATTTCATTGTAAATCGGACTAAAAGAGGTGCCATCTCTGTGTGGTCCTATCTTCATTGACACTTGTCTAATGCATAAGATATTTAAAATGAATCCTTGTCTCCTGGAAAATCCAGGGAAGGTTGGTGTTTGTCTGGAAATTTATTCAAAAACAAAGTATTTTCAAAATCCAGGATAGAAAGATATTATTCAGAACTATTATCCACTCGGGAGATATTAAGTCTCAATCTCATTATTTCTTCATGAAAGAGGAAGGTTTTGTGAGACTTACAGCTCTAGTGTCGGTGGCAACAGCAGTGACCACAAACATGAGGTTGAAGCTGATGATGAACTCCAAAGCAAAAGCCTGACCATAACTTCCTGAAGGAACTGTAACTCCACCCCCCATTATGGGGTGAAATATCACCTTCAAGGCAAACGCAGAACACATAGATGCCAACACTTGTGCTCCAATGTACACCGGTACCTGCAAAACATATCACAACCTCATTAGCCTTCTAATTTAGTGTCACATGTCTCACAAGTTGTGTTACGTTACTAGACTTTCAATCTACACCATATTTTCAGTTATGCTATATTGATAGTTTGGCAACAAACATGACTATGCTAGAATGTTTGGTGATAGAAAAATTCTTACTAGTTTCCATGAGAAATGCTTGAGTGCAGCAAAGGCAATGGTGACAGCAGGGTTCAGATGAGCTCCAGAGATGTGACCTGTCGATAAAATCACAACCATAACAGCGAGTCCGGTAGAGGCTGCAAGGCCTACAAGGCTTTCCGTGCCTTCTGTCTTTTGGTTCACAATAGCTGTTGCTGTCCCAGCAAATATCAGTATGAAAGTGCCTAGGAATTCAGCTCCCACCTGTATTTGAACCATCCCAATCGAAAATGGGTGAGTCTTATAGTTTCAGATTTTGCAACATTATGCAAGTACTAGTGAAGCATACATATAACAGTGGAGCTACAAGTCTCAGGAGCTCAGGTTCGTACCTTTCTTGCAAGTGAGACAGGAGGGGGTGGTAGTGCACAAAAAGCTTTAGGCAATGCTCCTTCTTCCAAAGCCCAATCATCAACAGTAAAGCACTTGCTGCAGCTCTTGAGAAGTGATTTCCTACCAATCCCACTTGATCTGTGATCTGGCTTGAACCCACCAAAGAGAGGAGCACCAGGAGTGCCTGGTGTTACTGGAGTTGAAGGAGCTGAGGGAACTTCCTCATTGCCATTACTGTTGTCCATTACTCCCAAAACAAAAACAGCAAAACTAGGTGAATTAAATAAAGGTTGGAGTACAGAGAAGAGAAGAGAAACTTGTTTGAGTTTCCAGCTTAACTAATTGTTTGTCTTTATGTTTTGAAGAGTGGAGTGAGATCATATATATAGTAATAAGATGGGGTTGACTCAGAGAATCCCAATAAGAAAAGTGGGGGAAGAAGTAAGTGGTTGAAACTGCTGGGGATGAGGAATTGTGGACGGTGGGACATTGCAGAGACTCTTGCTCTTGCACTTTGGGTGTATGCATAGTACTGAGATTTCTGCTTTTCATTTTGATTATATATCTTGCGTCAAAATTATATATCAATGGCTTCAACTCAATAATTGTGTATGCTACCTTCTCAATGAATTCTCAAATTTATGGTGTCCCCATATGGAATGCATGTGACATGTTAAATAATTGTAGGGATGGAGAAAGATATGAAGATAGTAAAAGTAATTGCAGCAAAGTGAGAACCGTCTTTTTCAACTTCAGACTTCATTTTTGGAGTGAATTTGCAGGCAGTTTTGGTCATATGCTCTCTAGAGTTTACCAAAGCCAAAGCCAAGTATCTTTATGATCATTTATCACTGAGGTATTGTAACTTACTTACCAAGTTACTGATTTTTCTTAATGTTTTCTTTTTCACTGTAAAAGAATCTGGCATCTGTCCATTTTTTTTTTTGATAAGATTGGCAGCAGCTGTCACTTAGTTCTTTTACAGGGGATAACCTTTCACCCTATCCTACACCAGACCACTTGAACTAGCAAGGTTCTTCGGAAAACTGTCAATTCTATTTTACTATTTGTGAAAGGAACAACTGGACCATTAGTTATAGTCTGTGTCAAAGGACCAGGTATTAGATAGGAATATATATGTAAAAGTTTAGATTTATATTTAACATAATGCTATATGTTTAGCTTAATGTTAAAATCAATATGAGTCAGCACCTTCAAAAGTTGATGAACATGGTTGCAGACATGCTTAAGCTGGCTGCAGCGTGCATCAGTGCATCTGTGCATTTGTGTCTGTTTGTCAGATTTATCAAGTAAAATAGTTTTAGAAAGACAAAAAAATCCAAAACTGATGCAGAGAATCTTTGAAAATAAGCAGTGATAACATTATTCATTCAAGCAATTATGTATGTACTTATAAATAGTATAGTTTACACATGGTACTTGAAAGTGGTCTGGTTCTGAGCTTTCTGATTGCATTAAGTTGTACAAATGGTTAAACTGGCCAAGTGTTGTTATTGGTGAAGTTTACTTCAAAGTGGTTTTAAACAAAATGCAGGAATCCCATTTTGAGCTACAAATAATACTCTCATTGAAGTTCCATATTTTGTCTATTTCAAATTTTCAAGAAAGCATTTCAGGTTTTTTAAATTTTTTTTATTTTTTAAAATTATTGTTTCTCTATTTATTCTCTATCATTGCATCCCAATCTTCTTTTCTTCCGGAAAAAGAAAGTGGTCGTAGGAATACTTATTTTGCCTGTGGAATATATTCTTCACTATATATATACAGAGTTGTAAAGAGGTGTATGTTAGGTGGTGTGGTGGAGGAAAACAATTTTTCTCTTTATTGTTATAATTATTTTAACAGTTGCAGCTTGATGTTTTCTATTGTTATGTGAAGCGTGATTCTCCAACAGTTGGCCGGAAATAGGGTAAGTATAGGAGGACAGATATCAAGTATCTGTGATTACTCTTAGTGAGTAAACATATATTTGGATTGATGTGATATATATGTTATATCTAGCTGATGCAGTAATAAAAGAGTACGTCCCTTCAGCATTACTCTTTTCGAAGATTACAATCTCCGAAAGCATCATCGGATTGTGGGGTGTTGGTGAAGACAACCTCCTCTAATTGTATGTTCAATCGTGACAAGTGTGATAACTGCAGCTGCAGCATGAAATGCATGAAAGAGACTGAATTAGGCAGGGACAATAGATGCTCAAATAGCAAACGGCGTGAAAAGAGTTTAAGGCAACAACAACTGGTTGGCAAGTGCGAGCGAGCTTCTTCATCTCATTATTTAAAGAAAGAAATGTTCTCAAATTCGCCGGTGGTTTTTTCAAGCAGCAAGCTATGTCAGTTTGGTGCTCTGCCGAAGACCATTTCCTAAATGGACTTGTATATTAGAAATGGAAAAGAAACTTTGAATGTTTGATTGAATAATACAGTGTTGCTTTCAGTGGTGTAAAAGCATTGTAGGAGGCCCTTACGCAGTTGTGATTCTGATGAAGAGGAATCAAGGAAATGCTTGAACTATATTTAATATGGTTAAACATCAAATCTACAGAAAAATTATGAGGAAGAATAATCATAGGAAAAGCCTAAAAAGGAGATTATGAGGAAGAATAATCATAGGAGGCACCGATTCTAGTTTTCATGTGACCATCTATGAACGAACCACCCTTCCCTTCCTCTCTTTATGACTCGTTTTTACAGATTCGATTGGTTATGACAATATGACTTATGAAGATGTTCTCTGTTCTCTATTGCAATTTTGTTGACTCTATATATATGTGTTGCTGATCTAGCATGATAATGTAGTAGCAGCATTAAGAATTATGCGACTTATGTGGAGAGTGGTGAATTTTCTACAACTGGATGAAAGTTACAGCAAAGAAAGATGGGGCTGTGAAGAGGTAGCGATTGATGTGAAATCCTGAAATGAGATATAAGACAGTAGGGGTGAGCAATTCACACCGCAAATGCGGAACCGCTCCGGTTCAAACCATATTGTAAGCTGTACTGGAGCATATGAGGATTGAGAAAACTTCAGCCCGCATGAAAGCGGACTGGATTAGGATTAGGAAAACTCCAATCCGATTTGAACCAACCCGCACCGGTTTTATTCATTTCATTAATTAATTTATTTCTTTATTTATATTACACTATTACATACATGTGATTTAAACCCTAAAGAGTAAAGATGGCGTAAGCCCATAACACCCAAGTGACCCAACTCTTATCCCTTACCCTAAGAGAGAGGCGTATCCCACTCATTTATCGACTTATCGTCGTCTCCCTTTTTCCTCTTTCGCACGATAACTCCCTCTATTTTATGACTATTTCAGGTTGTAATATTATTTGGTGATGTCTTGTTGTGTTTCATAGCTTGTTATTTTAGTGTCTCTAAGTAGTTTGTTGTGTTTTAGTGTTTATAATAGCTTGCTATTTCAGCCACCTGCACGTACAACTTGTTGTCTTTCAGATTCAATGGTATATGTTTTATTTTTAGGCCTAGTTTGAACGTGGATGCCTAATAGAATATGGACCCAATCCGAAACCACACTGAAACCAAACCGCTTAAACCCTTAGATGACGGTTCTGTCACAGAAAATAGCTTCCGACATCACGTCGGTAGCGAAATTGAAGTTTGGGTATCACATTTGGTAGTTTTGTAAGTATGAGTCTGAAGTTCACCTTGCCATCAGGGTTTAGCCACCGGTGCTGAATTTTTCTCCAAAAAAAATTTGTATCGTATGTACCAAAAAGTACCTTTCACAATAATGCAGGTCCCATTTAGGTTTCTTCCTAGATAATCATGAGATTTGAGGAGGAGGCATTCGAAAGAAGGGTGTGATATGAGAAAACCATTATGAGAAAACCAAGAAGACAAATGAAGAGAAAGAAGGAAAAAGGAAAATTTAAGGATATTTTGGTAATTTCCTCCCTTTTCAATCTTCTAGTCCCTGTGACATTAGTTTTTTTAGGGGTATGATTGGTAAACAAATTCTGCTATTAATACCAGCCGTCAAAGTTGGTATATTGATTTCTCGGTATATCAAAACTATTGGTTGGTACGATTGGCAGTGGGTCTCTACCAAGTTCAAATTTTGGCCCAAGAAAAGTCAAAGACCCAGCTCAATCTGAATAAGAATGAATAAGTGAAACATATGTATGTAATGTAATAAGAACAACTCGTGCTCCAGTTTGTAGGGAACTAAGTTGTTTCGTTGGAGGTTAGAGGTTTGATTCTTCACTGATGAAATATTTTGTAGGTGCTAGGTTTGAGTTTCCCAACCCTTGTATCTATGCATAGATGGGCTGGTATACCGTATACGTCGAGATATTGTATGTTATATCTTGATGAAAATGAATAAGTAAACCGACTATGTTAGTACAGTTGGCCCTAAGTTTTTTAACGAAAACAATGTGACTTTATGTATCACATCAGTAGAGATGTGAGTCTGATTATCAACTTGACTTTGCCATTAAACAAAGTGAATTTTTCTCAAAGTTTTTGTAAAAATCTTACTATTGTTGGCGGACGTTAAAAAATAAAACAAGAGGAATGGAGACTGACAACCAATGGAGGATTGCCAAGTGTAAGTGCCTTTTTTGGGAGAATAAGTGTCAGTGCCTTCAAGTCACGTGGTCCTCGCCTTGTGTATTTTAGGTCTCACCATTTTCACCTCACCACCCAAAACGCAGACTCATTTGACCCCAATTCACACACACTCTCTCTCTCTCTCTCTCTCTCAGTCTCTACTGCTGTAAGGTCTCTTTCTCTCTCTGCAATCTGCACTCAATCGCGTAATTTTTTGTCAGACTTTGTTGATTATATGTATGTGCATGTTGAATGTGGCTTCGAATTTGTGGATTTTGATGCTTTTCCGTTTCGGAAACTGTAATTTTCATTTCGCATTTGAAATTTGGTTCCCGTGTTTGAGAAATGTAGCGAAATTGAACCCTAGACGAACACTAATCGCATATTAGAGCCATCCGTGTGTTCTTAAGAGCAACTTGAATTTTCGCGCAAAATTTCTTGTTCGTGGATATTTGTATATAATCTTTCATATATAAACATGTTTTAGGACATTTGATAATCTATGTTGCATTTCGTTGCTGAGATTTATTTATTAACGGTTTAAGGGAAATTAATGCTCAAATTTTTTGTTTTATTTTGTTATTTTGTAATAATTATTTGTAATTGCTTGCAGAGAATTCAAATGGACCCAATGGACTATAACTCTGATGAGGAATCGGATTCGGATATCAGTGAATCTGAGATCAATGAGTACAAAGATAAACCATACGAGCAGTTACGAAGTGGAAAGTTGAAAGTAAAGGGTCCTTATGGTACTCTCAGATGCCCCTTTTGTGCTGGGAAGAAGAAACAGGATTACAAGTACAAGGATCTGCTGCAACATTCTTCCGGGGTGGCTAAAGGTTCTGCTAACAGAAGCGCAGTCCAAAAGGCCAATCACCTTGCGTTAGCATTGTATCTGGAGAAGGAGTTAGCAAGTGAAGCTGATCATATACAGCGTCCGGCTCCACCCAAACCTGTTGTTAATGATGAGAAGCCAGAAGATCTTTATGTGTGGCCTTGGACTGGTGTTGTTGCCAATATATTGTTGAGCCAGCCAAAGGACGGGAAAGATTTGCTTGACTCTGGATATTGGTTGAATAAATTTTCCAAGTATAAACCTGTAGACGTGCATACTTTCTTTAATGAAGAGGAACAGGCGGCAGGGGCGGTGGTATTTTTCAGTAAAGATTGGAATGGTTTTGGGAATGCTACAGATTTTGAAAAGATGTTCATATCTAAGTCTCACGGCAAAGAGCACTGGAATGCACGAAAACAGCATCCTGGTTCAAGCATTTACGGGTGGTGTGCGCGTTCTGATGATTATGATTCCCAGGGGCCAGTGGGTGAATTCCTTCGCAAGAGAGGACAGCTTAAAACGGTATCGGACATTGTCCAGGAAGCAGCCCAAAGCAAGAACAGTGTTGTGGAAAATCTAGCCAATAAAATTGATAAGACAAATGAAAATCTGGATGAACTACGGTACAAGTACAATGAGGATGCACTGTCTTTAAGTAGGATGCTAGATGAAAAAGATAGGCTACATAATGCGTTTGTTGAAGGTTTGATCCTGTCCCATTTCTTTTCTGCTTTCTCTGTGAGTTTGTGTTATGGGCTGTGCAGTTTCTGAATCCACAGGTTTAACCTTCTGCTCATGGTGAACTTCTATATCAGCATTTTGTTTTTCATAATCTTGTGCTGTTGAGTCCTGCTGTAAATTTTGTAATTGTTTCCTTACAACATCAAATAATAATAGATTATTCTTCACTGAGCTCAAAGGATGATTCTGACCCACCGAGTTATGTAGTAATCAAAATAATAGTGAAAAATAATCTGTAGCCGATGATATTGCCTTACATGTTTCTTTTTGCTGATCAGAATCAAGAAGGATGCAGCACATGTCAAGAGATAATGTTCGGAGAATATTAGATGAGCAAGAGAAACTGAACTGTGAGTTGGAGTCAAAGAAAAAGAAACTTGATTTATGGAGAAAAGAATTAAACAAACGCGAAGCTGTAACTGAACGTGAGAGGCAAAAACTTGATGAGGATAAAAAGAAGGTAACATGCTGCATTCTTACACTATAAGAAATGATGCAAGCTACTAGCTTTTCGCAGTCTATATGCCATAGTTATGTTAGCTATTCCATTATCTTGTAACGTAGTTACGATATGATTTTACTTCATCGAAATTAGAATTCAATTTCAAACTTCGTGATCGATCAAAGCTATTGACATATTTAGAATTTGAATTATTAAAACTCTCAATCACAGTGAATAAATATTATAGAAGCCAATCATTCAAGGGACAATGACTTGATTAATAATGTCCGAGTCCGGTCAATTTTCCCATGTAAATATGATGTCTAGAAGAGTGCTAGACCACAATAAAAATGATTGATAGTATGCATTCATAATCTAGTATTAATATAAGTACTTGCTTTCTTTATGTGCTGTAAGTCAGACTCTACTCTAGTTTCTTGTGTGAATATTAGGAGACTATAACAGTTTAAGCCCTCAGTAGAAGTGGGGCTAGTTATAGGAATTTTATTAGTAGTAAAAGAATCATATATAGTTTAAGGATCCATTAAGCTTCTCACTAAGTCCAACAAGCTAGAAGAGGTTTCACCACTATTAAAGTCTGTCCCATCTGCAATTTGGCTGATGAAACTCTTCTCCATCTTTTTCGTGACTGTCCTAGATCCACTTCCATTTGGAGAGAATTCTTAAAACCTGGTTCTATTCTGAACTTTTTCTCTTTAGTTTGGAATAGTTGGATTGCTGCTCAATTACATAGTCATGCCTTGATTTAAAACAATGTGAAGTGGTGCAGCTTTTTTGTCTTTATCTGTTGGTACATTGGGAAATGGAGAAACAAGGTGGTGTTTGATCCCGACTTTTCCAAAAAAGTGATCTGGAGTTATGTTGAGGAATGGTTCAATGCAAATCAGAAGAAAAATGCTGATACTATCTATAGTTATAAGTTCTGGGGCTTATTGTTTTTAATAACCGTCCCAGTCATACTGTTCAAGTTTACATTGATGATCTTGATGCAGTTACCAGAGCTAGGAGAGTCTCCTGCTCAAACATTTAGTTCGTAGTTTGTAGTTTGTTTCTTTGCTTGGGCCTTTTTGGTCCCGTTTGTAACCAAAAAAAAAAAGATCCATTAAGTCTATTTAATTGTTGGGTGTGTCAAAAGACTTTCAGTTTTTGTTCTTAGTTGTTTATATAATCAAAATAGGTTTTTAAAATTGAGCAACAATTTATCCTCATCCATACCGATGGAGGGTCTAATATGACACAGGCATGCATATATAGCTTATTGTCTGCTCCAAAATACAATAAAATCTTATATGATAGCTGGTTACTGATTATTTTCTTTTACTCCTCATCTCCAGAACGATGAGAGAAACAATTCACTTCAATTAGCTTCAGCGGAGCAGAAAAAGGCGGATGAGAGTGTCTTGAGGCTGTTTGAACAGCAAAAGGTATAACTCCAGGCTACTGGAAAATTATAGAAATTACATACGGATTATGGTTTCATTGGTGTTCACTGACTAGAACTTTTTACTTGTCAGAGGGAAAAAGTGGATGCCTTAGATAAAATACTTCAGTTAGAAACACAATTGAATGCCAAACAGAAGGTGGAAATGGAAATTGAAGAATTAAAAGGTAAATTAGAGGTGATGAAACATCTTGGGGATCAAGATGATGATGCTGTTCAAAAGAAGATGGAAGTCATGAAACAAGAGTTGGGGGAAAAAATTGAAGAGCTTGAGGCTTTGGAATCTCTGAATCAAACTCTAATGATCAAAGAGCGTCAGAGCAATGATGAGCTGCAAGAAGCTCGTAAAGAATTAATAGCAGTATGCATTTCTTTTTACTGTGAAATTTGACGCTGTTAATTCACACACACACACACACACACTCAAACAAGAAAAGCATTCTTTGGCTATCAAACTTTAATTTTTCTTCTAAAATTTGGTGCCGGTTTAGTGCTTATCCATAAATCAATCAATGAGCTTTAAACTTTAAGTCTTACATGATTAATTACTGAAATCATTCAAGAGCCACTAGTTAATGCTCAGCCTTTATTATGGTAGAAATAATGAGGTTGTTTTGTTTTATCATCTATTTATTTTGTTTCCTTGGAAGCCACATAAATTGATAAAATACCTTAATAAGGAGAAGAAGAAGAAAAAAAAAAACCAGTGAAGTGCTTCTGAGTTCTGAGTGATCAGTTGAGATTTTAATAAAAAGTAAATTCTTTTTTAATAGTTTCCTTCTTAAAGATTCTTTTTTCTTGTCATAAATCTCTAGGGTGAGACAAAAGTATGATACAGTGCCAGATATATGCAGCTATTCATTTTCTATTTGTAACTTTTTTTTCATTCCACTTTCATAGGTTCGTCATTCATACATATAAATCAATTGAAACAAAATATTTCTACTTTTTTTTTTTTTCAGTAAGAGAAAGAACAATGATTTGTATCTTTAGCGTGTCCTCGCATGAAAGCTCATACTGTTTTTATCTTGTTTAAGGGTTTGTCTGAAATGTTGGTTGGTCAAGCTCATATTGGGATTAAGAGAATGGGAGAGCTGGATCAAAAGCCCTTCCTTGACGCATGCAAATCAAAATTTTCTCTTGAGGAAGCACAGGTTCAGGCCTTCACTCTGTGCTCCTTGTGGCAGGAAAACCTGAAAGATCCAGATTGGCATCCTTTCAGGGTAATAGAGAAAGAAGGGAAAGCTGAGGTATGTCTTTTCAATAGCATCAACTATTTATTTCTCAGTTAATTTAGTAACCAATAATGCAAGTGCAAATGTACCTTGAAGCAATATCATGATAAAATGTGTCTACATGGTTGTTTTGTTTTGAACTGTCTCTTGGTTCTATTCTTTTTTCTTCTTTTTTTATCTGAACGTAATGTTGTATTGGGAATGGAATGAGGTATTTTTCTTTCTTTTTTTGGTCTTCTTATGAGGATTTTAGGAAATTGCGAGAAACATGGTTTAGGTGGTGTATATCTATTGAAGGCATGCAATCCAAACCAACTGATAATAGGTGTAGAGGTCCACAATATTAGACATAGTCATGTAAGGCCTAGTTCTAAATTAGAGCTTTCAACTCTAAATCAATTGCTTGCGGGAAGAGGACCAACATTTTCTTTGTTGAGCAAAGCTTAAGCTCCTGACGCAGGAGAGCCTGTATTCAATAATTTTAATGTGTATCCTTTCAGATGGGAGGCATATTTGATGATTGAAAGGTTATTCCTGTGGACAAAATGAAATTCTTTCATATTTCTATCTTTTTCACCTGAAATATTTGTATTTTGAACAGGGGATTCTGATAGTATAGGCTGGTGGAGTTTGGGGAGACTCTTCTATTCTAAAATAAATGAGGATGAGCAGTTATGCTCTTTATGTTTTTTTATGTCAACATTGATAGAACTAACTTTTCTTTTGGTATTGATTGATATTTCTACATGTTATATATCATTCTCGGACATGCATGATCATCAGGATTACCTTGAGAATGTACGGTTTAGCTAAGTTTCTATTCTCATTTAAAGGTCCAGTGGTGTGATTTTTGTCTTGAATGATCTGCCGTACAACTCATTATCCCACTTTTATCTCAAACTCCTAATACGCTGAGATCCACTGCATGTAGTTCGGACCAAGTTGAGCTGAATAACATTTTTGTTGGTGAAGAACGAGGATGAGTGGAGAAAAATAAAATTTGAAGATTTCACCTTATTTTGGCATGCTTTGACGATATGTGTATTTGTGTTGATAACTGATTCCTTTCTCTAAGAATTAAGATCTTAAGGAATTATTGTTCAAGGGCCAATTGAAAAGATGATTAAACTGTTCACATGACGTGTGTTGCAGGAATTGATAGACGAGGAAGATGAGAAGCTGCATAAGCTGAAGGAAGAGTGGGGGCTTGACATACATGATTGCGTTGTTACAGCTTTGAAAGAAATGAACGAGTATAATCCAAGTGGGAGGTATGTTGTTCCAGAGCTCTGGAACATGAAAGAAAAAAGAAAAGCCACATTAAAGGAGGTTATTGCCTTTATCTTGAAGAATATTAAGACACACAAGCGAAAGAGAGCATGAGCAGGTTAGTATATATTACTATTGACAGTCATGTTTCTCTGATCTTGCAGTTGTGTCTGGGCTGATTATATTTGTTAGATAATGGGGCTTCATTCATGGCACATAACAGTTTCTCTTATAGCTGTGGTAGGATGCGGTGAAGGATATTATTGCTTAAAAAAATCACACATGCATAAGTTTCTTACCAAAAAAAAAATTCGGGATACTGTTTAGTTGAAGTCTATTGCAGCTTTTGTCCTGTGACGGCAAGTGTAGTTGTTTCTGATGTTTGTGGGTTCCAGTTTGTATACTAATAACAACTTTTATTTATTTTTTTAGTTGATTTTTTGTCCGATGCAAATTCAAGTTACTCAATTTCAGTAGATTTTTTCCCGCTTTTGTCTGTCTCCATTATGGAAGATGATTTTTATGTGATTTCTTTTATCCTTTTTTTTTTTTACCGCTTTGAGTGACCCTATTTGCTGTACACACACACACCTTTGTTATTTTTGTTCTCAATTTGTGTGGTTTCTTATTTCTTAGGCAACAGCACATAGCGGACCATGGAATTTGGAGCTTAGATGATTGTTAAGTGCAACTGTGCTAGTGGAAGGCATGACCATGTTTCTTTGAAGCTGTGTTGCATGTTTAAATTTCCGTATGCGGATCTTATGCTAATGAAAAGAACTTGTAATGTTGGGAGACCTGTACTTTGTTTCATATTGAACTTAAAACAAGTTTTATGGGGATGCAGTTTTACTGTCGGTATCTCTTTTCACATCAATCAACTAGCTCAAAGTTCTACTGCTTGGAAAAATGCATGGTTCGTTGCGATACACACAAATAAGCCCTATAAAGCTACTCGCTGGTGAAAAAATTTCAGTCCTTGCCAAACTGTCTTTCCCTTGGAGGAGCTTTGGATTCTAGCTTTGTTATTTATTTCTTCTTTATCAGAAAAAGTAAATTACAATCGAAATTGAAAACCTCATCGGCAGACATTGCAAGATCGTTCTCTTCTATTTGCTTCTAGAATGTGTCGAGGCTAGTGGACATCATTGCTCATGAATGACACTAACTTGGATGGCCACATATGGATTAATAGAATTCCAAACTCGACTGTTAGAGTTTGTTTTTTGATATTGGAAATCAAATTTGGTTTGGTGTTGTAATCTCCTGTATTATAAGGGAAAAAAAAAATCGCCAGAAATGACGGTTTCGCCCTCATCTTTTATTGTAGTTTTCAACTATGCCATTCAGTCCTCTGCGCCGAATTTTCTTTCCATAAAACTTTTGGGTAAAATAGTTGAAAACCCAACATTCTCCACAGTTTGCGTTCGCGTTCCTGCCGCTTCTTTGCTTTTCAACTCCATTCTCCAACACCCCCACCGCCCACAGCGGCTTTTCTCCGTCATCTACTCCAATACTTTTCCCTTGGAGATTCATCTAACCGGTGCTTTACCTCTCTCCTTGATTGAAGGCGCACAAGGTGTTCGATTACATGCCTCTGAGACATCGAACACTGACTTTGTTAATTGGTTATTAGCTTTGCTTCAATCTGGGCATTGTGAAGAAACCTCGACATGGGTACTCGGAAGGTTTTGTGGAGTTTAGCCGGCAAGTTGTTCTCGGTCGGGGTTGTGGGTCTCTGTGTTTCGGATTGTGTTGCCAGTGTTGCTCCTGTGCGGGGTTCCTCTATGTTTCCTACATTCAATCCTCAAAAGACTACGTTTATGGGCATATCAACTGGTTGGTCTCTTCGTAAACATTTTGCTTTTCGTGCAATGATTGTTTGTTTACCATGATTACAATCTTGTTTTGCAGATGACTATGTTTTGATGGAGAAATTATGTCTTAATCATTACCAGTTTTCCCATGGTGATATTGTAGTCTTCCGGTATTTCTCCTTTTGCAACATATCTTGGCTGCCATTTGTTTGTTTTCGGTGAGATATATACTAGGACTTTGGTCCTTTTTCGGTTCATTTTGCAGGTCTCCAAGTAATCATAAGGAGTGTCATATTAAGAGGATAACCGCCTTACCTGGAGATTGGATTGGAATTCGTAAGTCCTTCAATCCGCCGATAGTTCCTGAGGGACGTTGCTGGGTTGAGGGAGACAATTCATCTTCTAGCATGGATTCAAGAACATTTGGCACAGTAAGTTATCCTGTCTGCTATACTTTGTGCTCTAGAAAGGAAAAATAGTAGTTCTACCAACCATTATGTTGCCTAGAGTAGTGAAAACCCACTCAGACTAGGTAATTGGCCTTCCTTTGAGAAGTTACTATGACTTATATCTACTTGATGAAAGCATGCAGCTTGCAATAGTGTTGCATCAGATTGCAGGTTACAGTAATTTTCAAGTGTGGCTAACATGAGACGTTCTTCAATATTTCTGTCACTTTCGCTAACTCAAGCTAATTTTGGCAGATTCCTCTGGGTTTAATTGAAGGAAGGGTTACCCACATTGTGTGGCCTCCTCAGAGAATGGGTGCGGTTCAGAGAACTGAGAGAAGTACCGCAGGACACACTTGATCCTCTGTAGTTGTCTATTACCCTCTGATACATTTTTTTGTGGAAGAAAAAATTTATCTTATTTCCCCATTTTGCCATAGCAGCATTCTCGATTTTGCATTGTTGTTTGTCAACAATATTCAAATAATGCACACTGCAAGTTGTTGATCAGGCATAAAATCAAACACAGATGTCGAAGATGATCAACCGTTTGTCATTGTTCTCATTTTGGTTCAATATCTAGCTGTTAGGTATCGAGCCGCTAAAAATGTGTATTGTGATAAACCTTCGATGCTTAACAAATTATTTGAGCTATTGATTCCCAACTCATGTTTCTGTCAAACAAATTATTCAATCAGTTAAACGCAAGGGGATTATTATGATGCATTAACACCAATCTATTCATTCAGTGTAATTCAGTCTGGTAACCGTATCAGAACTTCTAATGAATTAATTCAACATGATTCCGGTTCCTTGTGGCGGAGTGTAGTAAATTTCTAAATTGCCTTGCTTAAGAGAAATTGTTTCAATGTAGTTTGGTTTAATATCTTCATGGTCTTATGGGCAAGCAAATGAAACATAGACTGTAAAACATGTAAGTTTTTATATATCCCATTTGCCTTGATTAACCTACACCCGTTGTGAATATATAGCTCCTGAAATAACACCCCATACTCTATTTTCTTACCTCTTTTCGCAAATTGGTGGGCAGTTGGCGTCGTGGGAGCTTTGATGACCTGTTCAGAAGTGCTTCCACCATGCTTTCATTAGTTTTCACTGTAGTGCCATACAGCCTATACTGCTATGTCAACGGATATGGGAAGCCAAAATGAAGAGCTTTTTCAACATAAGGTGGTGAATGCTCAATCACATGTTATCCCAGCAGGTTCACTAATTCATATCTGCTCTATATTTCAGGACAGGCTGGTCTTTAGCAACTAACTCTGACATGTAAAATTGCTGTAAGCCAGCTCTATATAATAAGCAGGAACGCAGGAGAGTGATGAACTCATGGCCAACACACAAGTGAGTTTGAGCTGTGGCTGATGTATTCTCAAGCATCTTATTAGTAACAGTCAAATAAAGCTCATTTGGACATTTTCACTTGTTAAAATATAATCTAGTGTTCTATTTGTGATCAATTTCTTGCACATATACATTAATGCATTATCATATATAACAAGGTTCAGAGTCATATTCATGTTATTAATTTTTCCTACCACACGTAGTTTAGTTTAATTTCTTGTATGAAGGAAACCCTTCGGATGCACTATCAATATCTTTTAGTCACAGTAAAGACCAGAAAATTACACCCAAATCGTAAATACTAGAGACCCAATTACTGAAGGAAGATCAGATCGAGTCAGAGACGGATCTTAGTGATAACCTCTCTGGGCTGTAGCCCATAGGAAAATTTCTACCCAATCAACTTAATACATGTACAAATTATATTTTATACAAAAAAATTAGTAAATAGCCCAGCCAGTTTTTCTCTCCCTCTCTTAACTAACGTTTCTAACTTTCTATCATTGTAATTTTCCCTCTTTACTTTGGATTGTTATGTTATTTAGTTATTTTCTTGACTACCCACTATTGGTTATTAACGGACTTGAATGGATTGAAAGTCATGATAAACTTCTACAATCAAATACAATTATTTATATAATTATCATATAATTAGAGAAAGATCTATATACATATGTCTTAATTATATCATACTCGTGTTATAGTCGACCATTTGTATAATGCTATATTCGTATCATTTGAAAATATTTTTAAAAAATTTTGTTCATACTTTTACCATTACCACATTTAAATTTTTTGTTGAAGAAAAGAGAAAAAAACACTGCATACCTTTTATAATATAAAAAAAAGGGTGCGTCTATTACCACCCCACAAACTATTTTGTTCACCACACGTTCTCTTCACACCTCATTTATATATTTTTAATTGTAAGTCTACTTTGTTCACCCATTTACAATACCTAAAATACATTTTTCTCATTTTTGTTTTATTCACCCTAAATTCTTTTTTCACCCTAAATATATTTTTTTCAATTTCAGATTTACTTTGTTCACTCTACATTCGATCTCTTTTTACCCCACTTATATAATTTTTAATTTAATTTACTTTATCCACCGATTTGCAATACACACAATATCATCCTCTTTCAATAACCATTGAACTCCAAAAACAAAATGAAATTGAAGAAAACCATAAGATTCATATCATTTGGGTAAGTGGTATCACAAACTAAACAATAAAAATCACATTAAAGTATAAATCTCAATTAAAGAACAAGAAAAAACTCTTAAACTTAACAATTCATTGGTATATGTCAATATCAAGATGCATAATGTCTGTAAACACTACTTGGAAAAAGCTTTAACGCCAATGAAAAAAAAAACAAATTGAATATATATAAGTCAGCGACTAGACGTGAAAATTTACATACAAAATCGATATGAGAAATAACAATGAGTAAAGAGATAGATGAAACATCAACAAAGAAAAAAAAAATACAAACAGTTCATCTCATCTTGAGTTGAATGCTAGTGTACGTCTTTTTCAGACTTCATAGAAAGATCGAATATGATAAAATATGGGTTAAGGTTTATGAAGTATGTGTTTATCTAAAAAAAATAAAAATTTGTAATTTGTAACAACGTATTGTCTTTTGTTGTAATTTTATATTAAGGTATATTAGTCATTCAATAAATCAACGACGTGTGGGGTAATCAAAGTGGTCTGTGGGGTGACAATAGATGCACCCAAAAAAAATTTATGATAAAGTTAGCCCAAAAAATTTTAAATTCTTGGCTTCGTCCCTGAATCGAGCAGTATAGAGCTGGCCTAGGCCGGTGGTAGTTGAATACTAAATGTCATTCCCAACGTTCCCACACCATTCCTTTCTATGAGAAACTGTAATATCACAATATTGGATCAAACATTATTTGATCCGCGCACCATTTCCAGTTGTAGGATTATCTACAGTAACCTACACTTTTGCGTATCCATGTATCAAATCTATTGTGCAACAATCTAACAAACTACATTATACTCATACCTATGTCTCACAGTTTACAGTAATGTTGCACGATCTAACTAACATGCATTTCATTTATATTGTAGGACATTGGTAAATTGTCTTATATTGTCCGATATAAAACACAGGCTAGCTATTGCAAGTCATGTCTTTGTATTTTGGTCGCAGTTGCACTTCAGGTAATAACCTCTTGTGCCATGCATGTTTGTGGATCTGCAGCATCTGCTAGTTCAACGTGGCTATCTTTTACATAGCAACTTAATTCTTGCGTCTGGTCGGTCGGACTAAGTAATTAAGCAAACAACGGTGAGTGAAAATTCTCCGCAGGCCAGCTGGTTATTCTCAGATCAGGCGGAAAGTCTGAGTCGATGGACAACCGATATATTTTTGAACACCATCGATCTCTTATATCAGCGCGCATACACGCACTCTCAACACCAATTAGGATTTAACAACATGCTTGCTCCTGACCATGGAATAGAAGTTGTCATTGCCCTAAGCCCCTAATTAATCACTGAGAGAAAGAGAGAGACCAAAACCTAACATTTAAGCATTATTACTCGAACTATACTTTAATTCGTATATAACCATCATAAACCGTCGAGTTTGTAAGATGCCTACATGTAAATGCGGAACCCATTGATGTAAATCTTTGGACGAAAAAGTAAAATTCAAATAGATCTCACCAGAAGAATGAAAGGCAGCGATGTAAAATTCAAATAGATCTCACCAGATGCATGTAACGCAGAAATGCAGATTATTTCTGCACTTAGCCAAAAGAAAACGAAGTAACAGATAAAATCTGCAAGAAATTGAATGTGAAGGTCAGCAATGGCAGAGGACCACGTGAAGCTGCTTGAATGGTGCAAGTCTCCCCTGAGAGAAAGCATGTGGCACTCATTGAATGACCTTCAATGCATAGTTGTTTACTGATTTGCTATGCTGGTCTCTGCAGTTAATACATGTACTATAACTTACCCATCAACTTAACTCAACTCATCTACTTAGTAACTCACTTCATCTACTTATTAGCTAGTGAACTAGTGCAAGAACTAAGAGACCCGTTGAGAAGTGTAATCAAGGTATGTGCCTAACTTCAACTTCAGCCCTTATATATCTCGATCTCTCTCATGCTTCTATCTTATGCATTCCTCCATCGAGCTTTAGCTTATATATCTATATATGTCTGTCTCTTGTTTTCAGTTGAGTGCAATGAAGATGGACTTAATGGACGTGTTAATCCTTGTTCTGGCGGCCGTGTTTCTCCGGCTATGGTGGCGCTACTGTTCCGTCGCGGGCGAACAAAAGAAGAACCTTCCGCCAGGACCACCAGGCTGGCCGGTGGTGGGAAACCTAATCCAAGTGATCCT
Organism: Fragaria vesca subsp. vesca; assembly: GCF_000184155.1. Lineage (NCBI taxonomy): Eukaryota > Viridiplantae > Streptophyta > Magnoliopsida > Rosales > Rosaceae > Fragaria > Fragaria vesca. The sequence continues at coordinate 16,920,579 of NC_020496.1, read as the reverse complement.
CGAGGGTCGACCCTTCATCTTTGTAGTACGGGATTTACGTAAAAAGTATGGACCAATCTTCACCATGCAAATGGGACAACGCACACTCATCATCATCACCAGCTCCGACCTCATCCACGAAGGCCTCGTCCAGCGGAGCGCCGAGTTCGCCAGCCGCCCCTCCGATTCTCCCATCCGACTCATCTTCAGCGTCGGAAAGTGTGCTATCAACTCCGCTCAGTACGGCCCTCTCTGGCGCACCCTCCGCCGCAACTTCGTGACGGAGCTTATAAACCCTACCAGGATACGCCAGTGTAGTTGGATCCGCAACTGGGCGCTGGGGTATCATATGAAGCGCCTCATGTCCCAGGCCGCGGAGCACGGCTCCGTGGAGGTGATGAGCAACTGCAGACTTACTATCTGCAGCGTGCTCATCTGCCTCTGCTTCGGAGCTAAGATCTCCGAAGAGAGAATCAAAGTCATTGAGAGTATACTCAAGGATGTCATGATGGCCACCACACCGAAGCTCCCAGACTTCCTGCCGATGCTGACTCCGCTGTTCCGTCGGCAGGTGAAGGAGGCCGTAAAGCTACGGAAGAAGCAGTTGGAGTGTTTGGTTCCGCTCATAAGAAACCGAAAGGCTTTTCTCGACGGCGGCGGTGTTGTGAACGAGGAGATGGTGAGTCCAAGTGGTGCTGCGTATATCGACTCGCTGTTTGAGCTTGACGTGCCCGGAAGAGGTAAGCTGGGAGAGGAAGAGCTCGTCACTCTTGTCTCTGAAATCGTCAACGCCGGGACGGACACGAGTGCTACTACTACTGAGTGGGCTTTGCTGCATTTGGTGATGAACCAGGAGATTCAAGATAAGCTGTATAAGGAGATTGTCGACTGTGTTGGGAAAGATGGGGCGGTCACCGAGAGTGACGTGGAAAAAATGACCTATCTCACTGCGGTGGTTAAAGAGACTTTCCGGCGACACCCGCCGAGTCACTTTCTCCTGTCTCATGCGGCGGTGAAGGAGACGCAGCTCGGTGGCTACACTATTCCGGCGGATGCAAGCGTGGAGTTCTACACTGCATGGGTGACGGAGGATCCGGGGATGTGGAAGGATCCGGGCGAGTTCCGACCCGAGAGATTCTTGGATGGAGATGGAGTTGACGTGGACATAACGGGGACAAAAGGAGTGAAGATGGTGCCCTTTGGAGCCGGCCGGCGGATTTGTCCGGCATGGACGTTGGGGACGTTGCACATTAACTTGCTGCTGGCGAGAATGGTGCAGGCCTTCAAATGGTTCCCGGTTCCCGGTTCTCCACCCGACCCGACTGAGACATTTGCTTTCACTGTGGTCATGAAGAACCCTCTCAAGGCTGTGATTGTGCCTAGGTCACTGGTCAACTAATTACCTAGTTTGGCTCATAGCTAATTAAGCGTTTGAGTTAATTAGCAAGCTAGACAATGATATATATATGTTCTAAGTTTAGTTATGGTTATGGTTAATCTCTCTAGCTACCTAACTATCAAGTACTGTGATGATTATTGCTTTCCCTTATTTATGATGATTCTTAGTTGTTGTTCGTGTCGTCGTTGGATGATGCATGTTCTTCCATCCAAAACCTGATATAAATTAATTTACTCGCGTACCATTGAGCGATAATATTTGTAGTTTGGTGACTTTGGGTAAGGAAATGGGGCAAGGGGAAGCATTCATATTGTGTCTTCAATTCCTAGCTACTAATGGAAGAAGATGTTTCTATTTTCATGAAGAAATCAAACCTTTTCATTAAAATTGATGCGAATGAGCAATTCAAATTTTCTAGCGCAATCTGCACCAAACATATCCAACAACGTACAAGGCATTAAAAGCATAAAGAGAGAGACAATGATCCCAAATATATGTCCCTCTTCAACAACAACATCTACTAGAACCGCCGTACGTTTCATTGAAAACCTTTATGTCAAAACCCTAGCGGGCCGTCTCAAACCTCCAAATATATATTCAAGATCTATCTCGGCCAGCGACAACCCGGCGTCTGACGTGGGCCTTTGGTCTCGTAAGCGGTATGGTTTTGCTCTCGGACGGGTGATTGTTATTGGTGCGATCTAATTTAGTTTCTGAAAGCTTGTCTTGATGGTGGTTCTAGATTCACATGTCTTTGCTTTGGTTGCCGGTTTTTATGAGGACGATATCGATATTTCGTCGAGCCTTGCTCTGAATACTGGTTTTGATGCGGGATTTGTGATTCGATACTGGATTGTTGATGTGGTGGTCAGTGACGGATCTAGGATTAAGAATTGGGTAGGGCTTGATTTTTTTTTTTCCTTTGTTGACTGAAGTGATATGAAAATCCATTGTAAATTAATAAAAGAACATTAGGTATCTAAAACTACTATCTAATTGATTAACTAAAAAAAAAAAAAAAATTAGACCCTACAGACTCAATAAATTCAATACCGCATAGAAGTAAGACCCATTGTCCAATTTGAGATGATTATGCTTTGGGAAAATTAAAGGGAAAAAAATATTTAAAGAAATAAGAGGAATGGATGCAAAATTGTAAAGAAAATGAGAAATGCAATGGGAGAACTAAAAGAAAAAGGAGAGATGATTATGCATTGGGAAAATTAAGGAAAAATTTGAAGAAATAAGAGGAAATGGGATGCAAAATTGTAAAGAAAATGAGAAATGCAATAGGAGAATTAAGGGAAGAGATAATTTAAAAAATAAGAAAAATAAGATAGCAAAATTAAAAAGAAAACTAGAACTGCATTGCTGTGATTCGAACCGAGGTGGGTTGGGACCTACAAATGTTTCTTAACCAAACCTGCTATGTCAACTTTTATGATGGGTGAACATATACTCTGAAATTTATATGTCAAAATATGACCTGGGCTCCAGCCCAGTCAAGCCTTAGGCTGGATCCGCCAGTGATGGTGGTTGAATTGTCTGGTTTGAGCAGCGAAGCATTAGTGGAGCCAGTTATGGCAATGAATGAGTGGAGTGTACCGCTGAGCTGAAATCGAAATTAGGTAAGGGCGGCCTCTCAATGGTTGCGTCAAGTATGCTTGATGAGCTTGGGTCAAGCATCTTATTGGGCACCTCAAGGCATTTGTATATGGTTTAAGGTTATTTCCCTACACCATTTAGTAATTTTAGTTTTAGTCAGCTTTTTTGGTTTCTAGTCTTTTCTAATTCCTTATGTTTTTAGAGAACTTTTAAGGTAGTTACTCTTGCCTGCCATCTAAGAGTAGGGGTGTGACTTCGAAACCGAAAACCGAAAAAAACGGCATCGAAAACCAAACCGTAACCGAAAAAACCGCATCGAAAAAAAAAACCGGGCCGAACCAGATATTTTCGGTTCGATTTTCGGTTTAAGGCCGGTGAAAACAGAACTTAACCGTTTGGACCGAAGTCAACGGTCAACGACATCGGTTTGATTTAAAAAAAAAAAAAAAAAAACCCAGTCATCACTAAAGACTCTTCAGCCGAAAACCACAAGGTTGCTAGTTCCTCACTTCCTCGTCTTTCTCTGTTTCTCAACCTCTCCAAGTGCTCCCGACTGACCGACACCCTTCTCCGGCCTCCGTTTGTCGCCCTCCTTTCCGCCGACCTCCGCCTGTCGCCCTCCTCTCTGGTAGTCCGGCGTCTCGGCCTCTCGGACAGGTTGCCAGTTGCTTCATCTTTCTCCTCTCCGGCCTCCGCCTCTCGCCCCCCTCTCCGACAGTCCGGCGTCTCGGCCTCTCGGACAGGCTACCAGTTGCCTCATCTTTCTTTCTCTGTTTCTCCAAGTGTTCCCGTCCTCCTGACTCCCCTCTCCGGCCTCGCCCTCTTCTCCCCTCTCGCCAGTCCGCCACCACCACCACCGCCAGTCCGCCCTCTCTCCAAATCGACGGTTTTCCGATAGGTAAGTGAAAACTGAAAAAAAAAAAAAAAAATTACTAGAAATTTGTATTAAAAAAAAAAAACTAAAAAAACCGAACCGGGTTGAACTGTTCGATTTA
>NC_020496.1:16900685-16916581 GCF_000184155.1 Fragaria vesca subsp. vesca | reverse complement strand
AAGCTAAAAGACTAAATTACAAAGAACCGCCCCTCGGGCAACCACCATCAAATAAATCAAAATTCACTGCTACCCTAACAGAGCTCGGCAAATTCGATTCCCAACAATGTTGATTATCTAGATTCTGCCCCAGATTTGCTAAGGCATTGGCTGCAAAGTTCACCTCATGAAGGACATGGTGGAAAGAGACCAAACTGAAAGAAGAGGCAATCTTTTTGATGTCTTGAACGCAGCTTCCAAGGGCACTTGAAACGCCTAGTGACACAATTAATTATGAGAGCAGAGTCTCCTTCAACCATAATATGAGAGTAGTTTAACTCTTTGGCTTTTAAAAGGCTGTCCCTAAGGGCAGTAGCTTCTGCAATAGAATATTAGTTATTTACAAAAGAACATTATAGAAACTCCTTTGACATATTACTGTTGACAAGAAACGTGGACTCACAATGACCGGTAAAATTCGACCGAGTGGGTCCAAATGCCACTTGCCAATATTGTGACCAAACTATTTCAATTTCATGAAAATTTACGTCAACAAGAAAAATCAAAATTATTTGTTTTTCCTTGTTTTTCTGAAGCTTCTGTAGCTGTGGGTATTGTTATATTATCGCTTTGGCTCTAGTCATCCTTGTTTGTTCTTTGTTTCTCATCTCTGCCTCTCATTCATGAGAGCAAGAACAAACCAAAAAAGAAAAGAAAAAAAAACACAAAAACCAGTTAGAAAACCATAAAGAAAAAATCAATCAACGCCATTTTTGACCTCTTGAAAAACCATCTTATACCCATTCTTTTTTCGCTGACAAGACACAAAATTTCTCTTTTGAACATTCATCTTCTGATTTCTGATTAATGTTCACCGTGATTCAGGTTGGTATAATTTTTCGCTATCAGCTTCACCTTTTTCTTTGTTCAATTCGATTTTTAACAAAATATCTGATCATGCATATGTATGGGATTGTGATGATTTGGATGTTTTTGAATTGTGTAGCGAATTTGATTGGGATTGATATACGGATCGGGTGGATTCCTGTGGTAAGTTAGATGTGAGACTTGTTGGTGTGGAATTAAATTGGTGACTCAGGTCATCAAGAATCTCTCTTCCCTTGATTTTCAATTGGAAAATTGTTTGTGAAATTGGGATGCCTTTATTACCGAAAAACGACTCAATCCAAATTCGGGAGGTGTGGAACGACAATCTCGATGAGGAGTTTGAATTGATACGCAAAATTGTGGATGACTATCCTTATGTTGCCATGGACACTGAGTTCCCTGGCATTGTTTGTCGTCCTGTGGGAAACTTCAGAAATAGTTATGACTACCATTACCAGACATTGAGGGACAATGTAGATGTGCTCAAGTTGATTCAGCTAGGACTTACGTTTTCGGATGAGGAAGGGAATTTGCCGACGTGTGGGACTGACCAGCAGTGCATTTGGCAATTCAATTTTCGAGAGTTTAATCTAAATGAGGATGTTTTCGCTAATGATTCGATCGAGCTGTTGCGCCAAAGCGGCATTGATTTCAAGAAGAACAATGAGAAGGGTATTGATGCAAAATTGTTTGGAGAGCTTTTGATGTCATCTGGGATTGTGTTGAATGATAGTGTGCATTGGGTTACTTTCCATAGCGGGTATGATTTTGGGTACTTGCTTAAAGTGTTGACGTGTCAAAACTTGCCAGATACGCAAGTAGGGTTCTTCAACTTGATCAATATTTACTTTCCGACGATATATGATATCAAGCATCTGATGAAGTTTTGCAATAGCCTTCACGGTGGACTGAACAAGCTCGCCGAGTTGTTGGAAGTGGAAAGAGTTGGTATTTGTCACCAGGCAGGTTCCGATAGTTTGCTCACATCTTGTACATTCAGAAAATTGAAAGAGAATTTCTTTAGTGGTTCATTAGAGAAGTATGCTGGTGTCTTGTATGGTTTAGGTGTTGAGAATGGACATAGCAATCATTAAACATGAAAATATTAGGAAAAAATAAAATATTAGAAGCTTTTTTCTCTACTGTATGTCCGTGCATGATATCTTCATACACACTTTTTGGCAGCAACTTAATTGATAAATACAATATATTTTTATTGATAACACTCTCATGTGTAGCTTTTGAACTGCTCATTTTGCACTTGCTTAATTTATAAATTATGTTACATTTTAATATAACACATGTCATAATTTAGAAGTTTGTTTTTAAGACTTAGAAACATTAATTGACATATTACATTGTTGTTTTAGTTATATATATATATATATATATATATTGATTGTGTGTGTGTATATTAGTTATTGTAATTCATATTCCAACTTTCTTCAGTAATTTAGTAAGTGTTTAGTAATTCGTTTTGTTTGTTACTATTTCCAGTGATGGTTATGGCATGGATGTTTTTCATTTGTTGCACTCAATCTTATCTCCTGACATACATTTTTGTGTTCTTGCTTCTTGCTAATTTTCGCTCTTCATTTCCAGTGATGCATGGTTGTATGCATGCTTCTAGCTAATTCTTTCTCTTTTCTTGCACGATTAGATATTTCATTAATTGGACAGAGAACGCTATAGTCCATTTATACATTACTAGTGCTTCCTTTTGTTTTGGTTGGGGTTTAACTGTTTAAGTCCTACCAAACGGGGAAAATGTATCCCTGATTTTTTTTTTTTTTGGGTATTAATTTGTGCATATTTGTTTGTGTGAGTATGTTGTGTCTGTTTGTTGGTTCTTATTAAATTAATCATAACTGAGTTACCATAGGGTATTATCTTTATGATTGTTCATGTGGCTGGAAATGTTATTTTATTCTGTGATGGAATTTAATTATTTATTCATCAATATAATGTTGTTTCGTAGCTTTTCGAGTTAGGAGGCAATGTAAGTCAATCTCTGGAATTAAAATGGAGATAACCCAAATTAAATGAAGCATAGGTTTATTGATTTTGCAAAGAAGATTTTTAATACTAGTTGTAGTTACTATTTAACGTATGCCAATTTGTTTTAAGAAAAAAAAAATTATAACAGATAACTTCATTACTTATTTATTAGAATGCATTTACAACAATTATCATTTTGCGTCAAAGTGCTCTGACAACAACAATTGACGGATACCCTCACTGTAAACAGATTTAGCTCAGTTATTGAACCTACACAAGATAACACTCATCTCACTACCTAACTGCCTTTGAAAAGTAAACCTAGTTGTCTAGAGACCGCAATTGGTATACAACGAGAAATACTAAGAATTAAACAAATGAAATCAGAATTCCAATGATAGGCTTGGACCAAGTCAGATCGGCAAGCACAAGTCGGTCCTCACCTTTAAGCCCGCCCAAAGAACTAAGTAACAATTGAGGATGGCAAAACACCATCCATAACAGCCTAGTCCTTAAGCCCATCAACCTTACCCAATGACCTAGACCTCATGGCCCAAGCTTAGGCCTCGAAACCAACATCCACCACAGCCACCACCATCTTCTATGGTGACCTCCCAATCTAATTGCCATGACAACACCAACCTGCCATCAACCTTGCCGGAGTCACCGATTTCCTGCTAGAAAACTTGTCGCCGATTTCCTACCAAAAAACTCATATACTAGTCGAATCTGCCGTTTTCGGAATGATGTTGACCCTGACCTCAAGCGCAGCCACGCTATTAGGCCAGAAGTTCTCAGCAGCATTGCCAATACCCGATCCTCCATGCGCGAAAACCAAATCTTCCTTAGACCATGTCAGATTTCCCCCGATTAGCCCGATTTGCCTCCAATGCAAGCCTGGATGAAAGTTTCGATCACGAGAATGGCCTCAGCAGTCAATACCTTCACCGAGAACTCGTCGTGAACAGAGCACCACGACTTGCTCCACACCATCACTTCACCATACTCAGAGAGGCAAATAGAAAAGCTTCTCACTGCCACCACAAACACGGACAAGCAGTCAGCGTGGTCACACCGCCATCACGATCGCCGCATCGCCCAAAGGAGATGCGCCTCCGTCGCCAAACCTCGAAACCTAGGGTTCTGAGGCCTTCATAATCGCTTCGAATCTCTCGGAGGTTATTTGTTTGTTGGGAACAATGTGACATATTATATAGCTTTATGCAACAATCAATCCAACACTGTTTTTAGACTATTTATGATTTTCTTTTTCCTTTTTATTATCTCCTCTCGTCGGTTACTTTGACGAAGACACATAATGTGCATGTATTTCCTTCAACCCTCTTGTGTCAAGTCAAACAAAACGGTGTATATGGTGTTGCCTTGTTAAACTCCTTATCTAACAAAACCTGAGAGGGGATAAAATAAAACCTTGGTCGAAGGGAAAAAGAGCAAAACTCACCTATTACTTTTGATGATAGCATGGTTGTATTAAACTCTCTCTGAAGTATACATCTCCCCACGATCCCTACATCAATTAGGTGAGCTCAAACAGTCTTCGCAAACCTTTGTTTTTCACATGCTCAAAATAGCCTTATGCATCGATTTGGTAAACAAATTTGTCACATTCTCCTTAGACCTACTTGATTTCACTTAAATCTTGAGGAGATGCTAATTTAAAAAAAAACTTTGGCAAATGTGTTTTGTACTATCACCCTTGATAAACTTAGCTTCATTTGTTCTATACAAGCTGCATTATATACCTTCATAAATGCAGGTATACGCTACAATGATTGAACTCAAACTACTAGTCCCTCGAAATATGTACTGTTGGGCCGTAACCATATACACTCATGAACCGCCTCATGTATGGCAATGGTTCGATGAGGTAGCCACAAGAGTTTGTTTGGTTGATCTCTAATATCGTCGGGTTCTTTGGTGGTGAATACATAACTAGCTTGGGAACAACCTTTATCTGGGTCAAAATTAGCAAAACCAACCAAAATATCATTGGGGTTTTAGTTTAGGGGGTGGCGCTTTCGCCATCAATGACGGTCCTTAAGGCATCTTTTCGGCCGTCGACATTTCAGGGATTGATGTTCCATCTATGGTCCCTTTTATCTCTTTGTATGGATAAAACATACCCAAGGTAATGGTTCCTTTTAAGTATCAGAATATGTTCTTTATACCATTCCAATGACGCTACATTGGTGTTGAGGTATAAGGCTCGCCTTATGGTGCAAAGTTTCTCACAATGCCTTGCAATTGACTACGAGGAGACATATTTTTCTCGTAATGAACGTCATAGCATTCCACTACTTAGTTAGTTTGGTAGTTTCCGAAGGACTAGAAATGCAGCTACAACATCCATGAGTTGAATTTCTAGTCCTTTGAAAACTACCAGACTAATTAAATAAACGTTATGACGTCCATTATGAGAGAATGTCTCCTTGTAGTCAATTGCAAGATGTTGTGATAAACCTTGCATCACAAGCTGAGCATGATACCTCAGGACTTCATTCTTCTCATTCCTCTTTCAAACAAAGACCAAATGTTCTATATCTAAACCCTTGATGACTAACACTACTGAACCAAATACTTATCTCTTTATTTGGGAATATAGTTTCGCATGGACTACATCTTTCCATTTAAGCCAATTTGGTCTTTGTTGACATTTTGGCAAATTAAAGAATGTAGTTCTATATCATTGTGCTGTATGATTTCTTGAGCAATAATGACTAGACCGCAACAAGGAAAGTCCTAATTCAAAGACGAACAAAGTTGGTCCAACTTCGCAGGCCAAGTCATCTCCCTCCGCACAATAGTGGTGCATACAATAATGTAACCACGCTCGGCCACCCATAATCCAGGACCCCGTTGACCATAAGAAAACCACAACCCAAGTAGGAGATCCAAACTCAAAACGATTTGAATCAACCAGAAAAGAAAAAAAATATGCTGTGAAAACACTTAGTTAATATGAACTCACAACTTTACACTATGAAATGGGGAGTCAAGTTCACTTAGTCAGTTACTAACCAAGGAGGGATCCAATCATCGTTATATGTAAATCCAATGGTTGAAAACAAAACAACTTAATTTTAAATAAATACTTCTCATCATTGGATTTACATCTAATGATGATTGACCATAATTTTCTTGGTCAGTAACTGACCAGATGAACGCTACTGATGGAAGGGGAGACTTACATCACTATATCAATATGGTTATTCTCCAAAAGGAAATTATATTTTGGACGTGAAATAAATGCTGCTAATTTGCTAATTTAGGTTTCGGGTTCCGACCCGTTTTACTTTCTTGAGCCCATATTAAATGTGAGGCCTCAAACTTTCGAAGTATGATAGGCCCAAGAAAGGGTTCAGGATTTAGGGTTTGCCCTAATAAATTCCTCACTTTCCAGCAAGTCTTCATTTTGCTTCGCATTCTCTGCATTCGGCTGCCTCATCTCATCTCATCTCATTCAATCTTCAAGGTCTCTCTCTCTCTCTCTCTCTCTCTAGATTCGAACTGATGCTGAGACTGAATATATGTGGCTTCCATTGTTGATATCTGTTATTGGTTTTGATTTTGCAGTTTGAACAACAAGAGGAAAGATGTCAGGGTAAGTAAACCCTGCTTTGCCCTTTTTTAGATAATGAATTTTCAGTCTTTCATAGACTTTACTTCTCTAAAAGTTTCAATCTTTACGCCATTTTGTGGTACCCAGTAACTGGTTTCGAACTTGGACAACTTTAGAATCGAGTTTGATTTTTAATGATATTCATGTTATCTTGTAGAACTTTATGTTTATTGATCCCGGTTGGAATTGATTGAAAGACAGATTATGAGATTAGGGGTGAGATCTGATCTGGGTTTTGTAAAGATAGTTTTATGATTCATATTGTGTAAACAGTTGAGGGAGGAGGTCTTGAAGTGAATTCCCTAGGTTTGATGTTTTTTTTTCATGAGTTTGGACTTGGAGATTACTATCATGGTTGTTCGTATTGTTCTATTTTGGGGCTTTTCTGTAATGGTGGATGAACTTGGCCACTAAGGTTGTTAACTTGAATGTGTCCGCAGTGCGTTTTCAAATAGTGAAGATATTTTTGAAACTATAGTCTTCTAACTATGCCTGGTACTTTGTGATATGAGACCATGTTTAATACTTGTATGCTGGTTGCAAGGACTATGTTTTGTTTCTGTTATCTCATGTTGTATAAAGATGTTCCGACATTTTTGATATTTGTGTTATATGATGTGCAGTGATGAAGCACCCGCACCAGTTGTAGCTGAAGCACCAGCTCCAGCCCTTGGAGAGCCTATGGATATCATGACAGCCGTGCAGCTTGTGCTGAGAAAATCACTGGCTCATGGTGGGCTTGTTAGAGGTCTGCATGAGGCTGCAAAGGTTGTTGAGAAGCATGCTGCCCAGCTCTGTGTGCTGGCTGAGGACTGTGACCAACAAGACTATGTTAAACTAGTCAAAGGTCTTTGTGCTGAGCACAATGTAAACATGTTGACTGTTCCCAATGCCAAGACCCTAGGAGAGTGGGCTGGTGTAAGTGATATTTTTTTTTTTTCTATGAACTCTCTTTTGTTAACTCTATTGTATACTGATTGCTAAATGAATATTTGTAGCAATTTGTATTGATGGTGTGGTTTTGTACAGTTGTGCAAGATCGACTCTGAGGGCAAGGCTAGGAAGGTTGTTGGTTGCTCATGTGTTGTTGTGAAGGTATACTAAAAGTTCTTGCACAATAAGGTGGAAGTTCAACAGATAATTATATGTTATTGTATCCTTTGCTTTTGTCTTCCAAATAAGAATGCTTTCTCTGGCTGGTTTGCAGGATTTTGGAGAGGATCATGAAGCTCTCCATGTTGTTCAGCAGCATGTTAAGGCCTAATAAGTTTGCCAAATCAGTTTAAATTTTGTGGGAGATGTTGAGCTTTGTTTGTCTGATGGATTCTCACCTTATTTGATTGTTTGCCAGTTACTTTACCATGGTTTTCAATTATGTTCCTGAACGTTGTTTTAGTATATGCTACTTTTTCTATGTTTTGAAGGAGCTTCATCCATTATAAGCATCCATCATGAATCATTCCATCCCATTTCCACTTTATCATGTTATAGCATTCCATATAAACTTGAGGTTGAATTGTGAGCCATTGTCGTGCTGGTTGGTGCAATGGTTATATGCTTGCAAGGTTTCCTGTGCAATTATATGTGCGTAGCAATTGCTTAGTTTCATCTGGGCAATTGCTTAGTTTTCATTTGTCTCAACAAATTCCCAGTTGTCATTGAAAAACCCAAGAACTAGATTACACCCAAAAAACGCCACCCTCTCAGCTCGTCTAGTCATCATCCGTCGAGATAAATCCTAAATCCACCCACCTATCACAGTTCATACATATTCAAGTCATTGCAACAAAGCCAGCCAAATGTATCAACCATTCAACCCCTGCAACACTACCACGGTTTACTAAAGGAACTAGAAACTGCAACTGCTTCAGTGGCAGAAGCAACAGCTCATTCTCTTTTGGCTGTAGGAAGATATTTTTCTCGTCCTTCAGATGGTTTTTGTCGATGGTGGAGAAAGGGGATACATCATACATGAATTAACAATTGTTGATTGGAAGGAGGCTGCAAACTTGTTATGGACATTGTTGATCGGAAGGACGAAGGAGACTCAAAACTTGTTTTTTTTTTTGTTTTTTAATCAAATAGATAATTGCATTACTTATTCACGGTCAGAAGACGCATACAATAGATTGCCTACTTACAACCACTAATGTAGTTGGTTAGAGAAATCACAAAATGACATTGAGTTCTCATTGTAAAATGCGCTTATTTGATACCTAATACTAGAGATTTTCAATTACTCCTATCTAACTTCCATATAGCGATAATATCAGTCGTCTGCAGACCTCGATTGGTGTACAATTAAGTAACATCGAGAATTAAAAAACAATGGTCTTCCATCACTTGCCTCGGCAAGGATCAAGGAAATCAAGACCTCCTTGCCCTCTTGTTAGGCCCGCCTACCCAAAAAAAAACATACTAGATAGCTAGATTGGGTGGAAACCTCTAGAATCCTCCCCCAAAGGGCTAGAAAAGATTACAACCCAACAAAATGCTTTAAGGAGTCAAGCTGCAACGCTTCTCTAAGGATGAATCTCATAGCCTAGAACTGCCACCAGATTGCGAATTGCCAAACAAGATCTGCGTTGTGAAATCTAATTCAAAAACATCAGGTTGATATGGTTTTTCTCACTGAAACCCATTGTACCAAGGAGCAACACGAGTCTCTGGCCAAATCGGTGGGGATGCAACACGCCGCCCACTTTGATAAGGTGGGTTTGGAAGGAGGGCTCGCCTTACTTTGGGATGATACAGTTAGAGTCTCAGTGCGAGACACATAATACTTCTTTATTGACGCTGATGTAGTTGGTCCTGATGATACCCAATGAAGATTTATAGGCTTCTATGGCCACTCGGACACGTGATAGAGGCACACTTCATGGGAACTCCTTCGATCTCTAGTAGACAATTCGATAGACAAGTGGGTAGTCGCTGGAGATTTCAACGAGATTTTGGAGTTGGGAAAAAAATTGGGAGGCAGGATGCGAATCATACAACAGATGATAGACTTTCATCAAGCTCTTAATGATTGCAATCTAGCAGATATAGGGGCCGCACGTGGGTTGTACACATGGAGTGACTCTCACACAAAAGAAAGACTCGATAGAGGGGCTTGTTCTCCGAATTGGCTGAATGAGTTTGGGTTTTCTAGAGTGATAAACCTTCCTCCCAGTAGGTCTGATCACGTACCATTACTTATGCAAATTCACAAAGAACTACCAATATGTACAGGTGGAAAGAAAGATTACAAGTTTACGGAGATGTGTGTAGAACATGTTGACTTTGAGAGGGTGCTTACAATGGGATCACAAAGTATAAAAAACAGCAAGTTAGGGTTGGAAGTGATACTACGACACTCGGGCAGGCACCGCTGCCAAGCTCTGCTTAAACCATTAGAATGGGTTGAGTTAAAATATTTGTTATTACAAAATGATTGGATTACCAGACTGAGCATTAGTTAATCTGTGGTTAAATATTTTAATTATCAACGATCCATCAGGTTATTTGACCGGGTCAGTTTGACATCTTTTATTATTTACACGGCATAGATTTAGGTCGATTTACTCCAAATTCAATGCATTTACACGTCTACGTGTGATTCATCTATCAATCGATCACAATTACACATTTATTTCTTATACCTCAAATACAAATCAAATTTCTAAAAACGCCCAAAGCAAATATGAAAATGTTAACAATTATAACTAAAACAAGAAAACAATTCATCTCTTGTTATATTTTATTAGGTTTCCTTTCATTTTTAATTCGTTTTTCCTATTCCCAAAATTCAAACATGCCGCTGCCCGAAACCCTAGTCTTAATTTTCAAAATATATAAATTTGAAAGCATCCGTTATAATTCTAGCTAATCCTCATTGAAATTTTCTCATGTTCTTTTTTTTGTTTGTGCTTATCTTTCACAAATTCCTTCATATTTCTGTTTACCCTCTTGATAGCTCCGCCGCCATAAGCCCTAATTCAAATATATGAATACTAAATACTGTAATTTCTTCGAACATTTTATGTGTTTGATTCCACTTCAAAGATCAACTGATAAAAGCATCCGTGAAAATATTTGCAATCAAGTTATGAAGTATCTTCCTTCCAACAAATGATTGAGGTGAGTATCTATTCATTCCATTTCTTGCATATGGTGATAAGATGATTCGTTGAAAACAATGCAATTATAATTTAAAGTTATTGATGATCTATATTGTTGCACGTTTGTTTTTCTTTTCCCCCAAATTTGTCTCCTCTTTGTTCTACACTTTTGTTTTCCTTCCTTCTCGTACTTAATATGGTCATGAAATTGTTGGAATTGAGAAAATATAAAAACATGTTTTTATTTTTGAGTCCCCACCCAATGTACTCCCATGGTGCTGGTGAGTTTTGAATCAGTAGCTTTTACGATGTCGGTTATTCTAATTAAGTCAGAAAAACTACAACTCACTACGGAAATATATTATTTTCTTGATTACAAAGACAGTTTTTTTTTTTTTTTTGTAAGTGGGGATGGTGTGGCTGTTATCAAATCTTGATTAATGAAATTACAGAATACATGGAGGGGGAAGGGTCGTAAAGCCTGACAAACATAAAGAGAACATCCTCTCTCAAGGAGTAAATGTTTTATGCAAAAAAGAGATGCCCAAACTATCCCCAAAGTGTTTTTTTTTTTAAGCAAAAATCTCATTACATGAACAAATTATGCTCGGTTTGGTAGTCTTTTACATGATATGAGAACATCCCATGATATGCATATCGTTAAACATTTACACATACAATTAGGAGACAATTTCACGTTTACTTATTTAGTACAACAATTTTGTATGTTTCATAGTTTTTTTTTAACTTTATTTAATTCAAACATTACAAAAATGTGCAGATCAACCATCGCAAAAAAATAAAACTCCTCTTATGTAAGATTGCAGGCATAATTGTATTTGTCATAGTTGATCTAAACTAATAAATTGATTTAAAAAGTAGGGTCCGGTTCAAGGGACATATAATTTGACACTAATTTTCACACTCCTTGTGAGCCTTTAGATTTTAAGATATTTAACGGTTTAGATTAAATGTGAGGATGACACGACATAAGTAAAAACACATAATTTTATCAACTAAAATAAAGAAATAAAATTTCTTTTTTTGATGAAAAAGTAAATAAGGCATTAGAAGGAAGGAATCAAATACAGAATATCAAGAAACAAGAACATCATATCGTCTTCCCGAGCTCCATCCCATCATCTTCCCCAAATTCCAAATATAAAAACTGAGACTCATGAGTTTTTGAATATGCTATACGCATTATTTTATCTATGTGTGTGTATATTGAGACCTTTAATACCAATAAAAAAAGAAAACGAACTGTTTCTAAGGGACCCCAGTTTCTAAAGCCTATACAAGCTTATAGAGGATTATGGGATATGCACACAAATTAAGAAATCAAGAGATGTTCATTCCGCAATTGAGAACTGGATTTTTTCTATTTAACTTTTGATTTAACATGCTAGTATTACCAAAAATAAAAGATCAGAAGAATTGCATTGCAGTGAAGGGGGTTTAAACTGATTTTAGGACAAGGCATATTAAATGAAGATGAACATGATAGCTATTTTCTTTTCTTCTGCAGTTCTTCTTGTTGTTCTATTCTTGTAATCGTATTCTTTCTATTCTTTTAATTTTTTGTTGGCATTTTACTCTTAATAAAACTCCAAAAACAATTTTATCAACTTCTATTTATTTATTTAAAATACTTTTTTTATAAAATATATATAATGTCATGTCATCCTCACATTTAATCTAAACCGTTAAATATCTTAAATTCTAAAGACTCATAAAGAATGTAAAAATTAGTGTCAAATTTTGTGTCTCTTGAACCGGACCCTCAAAAGTATTTGAAATTTTAAGAATCTTCTTAATTATGTGTAAAAAAAGAAGGTTTTGGTCAGCAAAATGTATTCTCTTTGATAATATATATAGATTATATATAATTGTTGGACAACCAATCAAATAACAAAGTTATGTTAATTTGTTAAAAGTGATCCGATAATAAATGATATTGATGAAAAACAGAGATTTCTGTTAATTATCAATTTTGAATTGTGATCTTCACTATATACATGTTTTACTGGTTAAGGTGATACATAGTTACCCTAACATGTATAATATCATATTGTATATCCCTCTAATTTATCATAATTTCTTCTTCCAAGGTACGCACTTATTACACTCAAGTCAAATTATTATTTGTTTATATTTTAAAAAGGTTTGATACCCAACCAAGTTTGGTAGCTCATTCCGTCATCTAACTTATTGTATTAACATTCAATATTGTTTAGGCTCATTCCCATCCTAAATAATATGCATTGAGAGGAACATGAATAACTCATCTAACCAAACATCATAATTTTGTTTGGAGTTTGAAAGTTGATAGATGGAACTTAATTCTTCCTTCTTTTGATTAAGATAGATCATTAATGATATACGCTTTCCTTTTTCATCGTTACCTAGGGATAGTCACTAACACTCGACACTTCATGTCACATTAGTGATCTTGTACGTTTTTCTCTTGTTTTATGGTGGGGTTGAAGTGGTTGCCGACTCCGTGTTGAGATTTATTTCTTCAATCACAAAATTAAGGTTCATGGTTTTTTCACACATATATACATGACTCATCAAAGTGAGCAATTTTACAGTAACCCACATAATTAAATCTAACTGACATATGTGAATGTTAAGTGGATTAATGGATATTATTAGTTTTGTTTTTTAAAAGAAAAACTCACATACTTGAAAAGTGCTTTTGAACCACTTTCAAGTGCTTCACATTCAATCCAAGAGAGGAACAATTTTGAAAGATCATCTACATATAATAATATTGTTTTAGAGAATGCGCCACTGCGCATAAAGAAAAAGAGAAGATAGTAAAGTCTCGTGCAATTTCTCTCGGCCGAACGCCTCCACAATCTTGTCGCCGCGATTCGGTTTGAGAAAGGATGGTGATTTAGGTTAACAACCTAGTTTTATTATAGAGACATGGTTCTTGGGAGGAGGATGAAGGGAAGGTAGATCAATCATGATCTTGTCATCTAGGATCAAGGACGAAGGTGGAGCAATACGGGGTTAGGACTTGTGGGCGGCGAGGTATGGTGTTACTGCGATACCTAGGATCTTGGCAATGACTGAGGATTTAATCTAATGGCAGAGATAAGTCTGGAGATAGGATGACTCGCTATGGGTTACAATCCTAGACGTCATCGAGGTTTTGTGTTCGTCTGCGATGCGGTGTGGCTGTGTGGCGACAAAGAGATGCAGAACGACATGGTGGTGGAGGGGTGACGGCAACACGCGTTTCCAACATGCTTGGTGGGCTGTAGTGCTAGGTCTCTTGGTGAAGTGGTTGGGCCGAGCCTCTACTTTAGGGCTTTGCCGGTGGCTTTTATATTCTAGTTATTTTTCTTATAATAATTGTGCCTAGGTTTTTACTCTTGCCCAAAATTACTTTTCTATTTTGATTTTTAATTTTTTCTCCAGTTATGCTTTATCAAATTTCTATTTTAGTACTAAGCGACTATATGCCGCCAATAAAACCCTATCATTATTTGGTAGGGTGCAAAAGGCTTTGTGACGGTTTATGCACCTTGTGTGTCTTATCTGTTAGACCACCACCCCCCCCCCCCCCCCCCCCCCCCCTCCCTCTTCTTTTTGTGTTTTCCTAGTCTTTCATTAAATTCTCGAGTTTGGGCATAGACTTAGCCCTAAACTCGCTTACAAAAAAAAACCCAAATGATGTGATGAGAGGTTCATTTGCAACTGTGAACCCTAGGCCAGCTAGGGAAGGGCATGCCTTGATGCTTACGGAAGGCACAAAACCACCACTCTCCGGTTCGAAG
Organism: Fragaria vesca subsp. vesca; assembly: GCF_000184155.1. Taxonomy (NCBI): domain Eukaryota; kingdom Viridiplantae; phylum Streptophyta; class Magnoliopsida; order Rosales; family Rosaceae; genus Fragaria; species Fragaria vesca. The sequence continues at coordinate 16,902,185 of NC_020496.1, read as the reverse complement.
CATCAATTTCCATTACAAACACCCTAAGGTGGCGGTGGCACCGAAATTTGTATCTCTGGGTTTTGAATTGTCCTTGCAATAGCCTTTGAGTGGGCGACATCATTGTGTTGCTGGCAAGGGAAAAGAAAAAAAAGGATGGAAGGCCTAAAGGCAGTCAACAAGCCTAAAGTGCATGGCTGGAATTGATGTTGGTTTAGTGGGTGGTAAGATCCATAGATGCTCTTGAACTTGAAGTTTGTGGAAGCTGCTGGCCGGCATGGATGTCAATGATGATGCTGTGGTTTCTACTTTAGCTTCTGGTTTGCATCTACCTCTGGAGACATCCTCCATGCTACTAGAGGATCTAGAATAAATCGAGGAGGGAGACTTCGCTTCATATCCTTCCTTTGTAGAGTAAGTTTTTAGCAAATCACATATACCTCATTCAAAAATATTTGAAACACAAATACAATATTCATCTACATTAGTTTTAAACAAATAAAGACAATTTTTAACAAATAATGACAAATTCTTCTATTTCTGCCATGTGTCATGGTTTAATTTACTAAACTAACCATGCACTGATTAAATTAGAAGAGAAATACTCCCTTTAGAGATTTCTAGTAAAAGAAATACAGTAGCAGGTAACATTCTAGTAAAAGTAGTAACAAGGGGTTAACAATATTCCAATAGTAGCACAAGTATGCCTCCGCAATCCTTTAGTTCTGCTATTGCTTGAAGACTATACAACGCAAGTTAACTTTGCTACTGCCTTATCTTCAAGCTAGCTGCTATTGCCGCCGCTGAAGCTATCTGCTACTATCGAAGGTAAAGCTAGTTGATACTATCCGGTTGTCTAAGAGGCTAGTTGCTACTGCTTACCGTGAAGTTAGCCAAATTCACCCTTAATTAGATGTTACTACCTTCATTTTCAGATCTTTGATCTTTTTGCCATCAAACAAATTTCAACAGTAGCAGCAAATACCTTTCACCAGATCTGATAGTAGCACCAATTTACCTTCCAACAGATCTCAACAGTAGTAGTAATTTTACCATTCATACAGATATGAATATGTGGAGGAGATCTGGTGCGGCGCGACGGTGGTGCCACGGAGACGAGGATGGTGCACTAGACGACATCGCAAGCGGAGGAGATTTGGTGTGGCACGACAGAGGCGAGGATCGTGCACTCGATGGTGTTACAGGTGGAGGAGATCTAGTGCGGTGCATTGGAGGCGAGGATGGAGCACTCGACAACGTCGCATGTGGAGGAGATCTGGTGCGGCACGACTGAGGGGAGGATGGTGTTGGCGAGGTGAAGAGAATAGCAGAACTCGACGGTGTCGCATGTGGAGGAGATCTGGTGCGGCACGACGGAGGCGAGGATGGTGCTGGCGAGGTGAAGAGAATAGCAAACTCGACGGCGTCGCATGTGGAGGAGATCTGGTGCGGCACGACGAAGGCGAGGATGGTGCTGGCGAGGTGAAGAGAATAGCAGAATAGGAGAGAGAGAGAGAGAGA
>NC_020496.1:16891202-16900514 GCF_000184155.1 Fragaria vesca subsp. vesca | reverse complement strand
GAGAGAGAGAGAGATGGGCCAGTGACAGTCTGCGTAATTTTATCAATAATATGGGTTTTTGGTCATTTAAGTATTAATTTCAAAGTTAGGCTTGCATCACCTAGCTCTTGGGCCTAAACTTCTGTCATTATTTGTCTAAATATTTTGAAATGTGAGTTTTTTGTTTTGTGCAACTCTTTATGATAGTGAGATGTCATTTTCTTGTAAGTTTTTCTTTTGTATTTTTTTTCTTTTGTTCTTGTCGTGTCGTGCTCTCAAAAGGCATTATTATGTTGAGTTCTAGTTTAGGTCTCTTAGCAACAACTGTATCTTGTCGTGTGCCTCTAGGACAAGTTATTGTGTAATACTACATTTTTCTATAATTCAATGGATTGACACATTGTCGGGAGCCATGGCCTGGTTGGTTAGGTAGTTTAATTGATAACGTTGAAGTTATGAGTTCAAACTTCACAATAATAGGTGTGTGGGTTATCTAATAAAAAGTTTTGTTTTATTTTTTGTTTTTAAATGGAGTGACACCTTGCTTTGATAACAAAAAAACCCCTAAACTAACTAATAATCATTAACATAAATACATTGAAGACTGATGTTGTAGCCTATAATATTAAGGTGTAAAATTTGACCAGATCAACAACTACAGCACCTGACTACCAGCACCAGCACCAGCACTACTGCACTAGCTCCAAAACTATGACATGCGTTTCGGCTCATTAAAAAGATGAGTCTCAAACAACTCAACTAGAAATTTATTGAAAAAAAGAAAAGAAAACTAGAAATCATTGAAAGTTCCGAGAGCCTTTAGAAGTTGCACAGGTAGTTCAAGTATGATGCAAGTCTTGACTCTTCGAGTCTTGCATCATTAACAGTACACACCAGTTATGATGTGTCTTCTCATCTGTTATGCTGCTGTCTTGTGGACTTGTGGTTCTGCCTTTCCATGAAAAATTCTCCTATAAAAAGCATCTCCATTTTATTCGTAGGGAAATTTAACATATATGCAATTGCAATATGCACCCCACCTTCATAGCACTTACCCTTGTGTCATATAAAAAAGGCACTTAATAATCTAACAAAACAGTCACTTTTTACCTGCTGAGGCTATATGCAGATTTACTATACGTACAATACATGTGGAAAGATGTGAAATTTATTTCAGCATATTTGGGCCTCAATGTTCTGTGAAATTTACTAACGCCAACAAAGCAACAAAATTACACAAACACTAAAAGGGGCAGTCTTGGATTCTCACTTGGGTGCCTTGATTGTATTATCTATAGTACAGGTACCAATACAATGAACATTCCAAGAACAAATGTGGTATTGTGGCCTATAGTTGTACACTTGCTTCTCCAAATTTGGTGCTCCAAATAAATCAGTGTCCTAGAGACCCTATACAGTCCTTAAAATACCAAACAGAAGATCTGTATATGACCAGTCCACATTCAAACAATGGAAGGCTAATCTTGTAATTGACGTCGATGATGGTGAGCACAGTCTTACACAGCACTCAGAAACGACCAGTTTAAAAGTGCGAAGGCCAAAAGCTCGAGTCTTTTGTGTGAGAAAAAAAAAAGGGGGTTGTGATTATAGAGGCATAAACCCAAGAGAACAAAAAACAGCGGATTTGAGAGCCCAAAATTGAACCAAATTTCATAAATTTGGTCAGAATACGAAACTGCCCATTTGCAACTCTTTGTGTTTGCATGCCCAACACTTTGCCTAAAATCCCCAAGTCTGAGGTGGAGTGAGTTAATAGCCTTGTCACTTTTTGATGTTGGGGGTTATTTAACATCGGTCTGGGACTGGGAGTTTTCCCAAGTCTGATTCCTGGGTTGAGTTTTGAGTTTTCTGTGTTTTAGGGTCTCAGAGTTTGAAACCCCAAAAATAGGAAAACCAAACACAAGGGTCTTTTTGGAGTTCTGACAATGTCATCCTCTAAGAAAGAGCTTGAGGAACAGCTTAAGAAGGCTGGACATTCTCTCCTTAAGCCTCCTTCCAACATTGATGAGCTCCTCAAACTCCTCGATGTAATCCCCTTAAACCCTCTCTTGTAATTTTCTTTTTCACATACAAAACACAGAATTTGTTGACTGAGTTTTTTTTTTAATAATTTTTTTTTTCTGGGTTGGTGAATAGAATGGATTGTTGTATGAAATTGGTCTTTGATAATGATTTTGTTGAATTATTGACTGCTGGTGTTCTGTGGGTTCTTAATTTTGTGCATTTGGTGTTTGTGAGTTTGTTGTGTTTGTTTTGCTTTCTGGGCAATATCAATTCATGGATTCTAGATGAATGAAGATTGATTTCAATCATCATTTTGTGTCGTTTTGTGGTTCTTCTTTAGGTCAATCATTTGGTAGTTTTGATGTGATTTCAGTAGGCTTTCTGGGTTCTATACATTTGATGTGTGTTTTTGAACCTCATTGCTGCTTTTATTGAAAGGCTGAATTTCGTTTTGGCAATTCCTTACATGTGATTGTGTTGGAATGGATCTCTGAGTACCTGTTATATCAATAGTGAGCTGTTTGCTGGCCACAATTTTTCATTTTTTAATGGTGCTTGATGCATAAGTGCTTCCTATTGGAAGATGTGTTTTTAGGTTAATGGCTTTGGACCTTATGTTGTGTGAAAATTGGATGCCAAAGTTTGTGAATTCATGAATTTCTATACATGATTAATAACTCTGAACTGAAAATCCTTAGTTGCATACATGAATAAGCAAACTTTGTTTTTAACAAATTGTGTAATTGCATATATCTGAAGTTCATTTTTCATGAAATTAAAGAACCAGAGAAAACAAAACTGATGAAAGGGAATCTTTTGATAGATGCATTTGTTAGTTTCATGAAGTTTAAACTTTTACCTAAATACATAAACTTATTGGAACATTGGCTCTTATTATTAGATCCTGTTTGCATATGTCATCATAAAGCGTTGCATGGAAGCTTTGCCTTGGCACAATGATGACTTGCCCTACACGACCATAGTGATTATTAGTTTGAGTAGGGAAACAATCTTCTTGGTTGTCGCCTAGGGTATGTGTGTGATACACACACATGTTTGGTGGTTCAAGCATCACTTTACATGCAATCATCATTCTCCTCCATCTTACCTTTTCACATGAAATAGATATTTGTTTTTTCTTGATGACAAGCGTAACTCTCTTTACATTTTGTTCTCCTCTACTTGCTTAGTTCATCTAAACTATCTCCTCCTGTGAGTCTTCTGTTGATACAACTGTGAGATATAACATAGCATATATGGATTTTCTTTTGTTCCTTTATAGCTTAAAAGATTGACAATACTGACTTGCTGTTTCAATTTTTTCCTTTAGGAAGTTGAGGGTTTGCTGTCATATGTGGAGCAAGCACCGTCTACATCCCTGCAAGATGCGCTTCTACCCTCAATGACAGCATTAATTTCGGATGTACTGTTACGACACTCAGATACGGATGTAAGAGTTTCTGTTGCATCATGTATCACTGAGATTACAAGAATAACAGCACCTGAAGCCCCATACGATGATGACAAAATGAAGGTATGACATGATCTCTGGGATTCTCAACTAATGCTTGATGCTAATCATTCATAAGGTTTCAAATTGCATATTCATGTAAGCAGATGTAATTCTTATATATATATATTCTTCACTCTTAGCCATTCATTGTCAATTTGGCTGCACAGGAAATTTTTAAGCTGATTGTAGCAGCTTTTGAAAACTTATCACATCTATCCGGTCGCTCTTACAAAAAGGCAGTGTCCACTCTAAAAGTTGTTGCGAAGGTCAGGTCAAGTGTGATGATGCTGGACCTTGACTGTTACTCATTAATTGCTGAGATGTTTCAACATTTCCTAAATATAATCCAGTAAGAGCTTATATCTATGCTTATTGTAATATGATTAATATTGTGGTGCTTTGCTGGACATTGTTTTATGGTGGTATTAACAAAATTATATATTATTCAATAATGTGGTGGCTGAACCTTGAATTGAAATTAAAATTAGTTTGATCTTTAATTAAGTGCAGCTTGAATTACAAAACTTGAATAAACTTCTGTAACATTATTTGATACTTTGATATTGAAGCGTGGGAACTTTTCGATTATTGTTGATACTTTGTAACATTATTATTGTTATCTCAAGTTAACGTGTTATCTCAAGTTAAGTGTTTGCTTATTAATTGGAAGTTTGTTTAAAAGAAATCATAGGATTCTAAAAGCTTTCCTTCTTTTCATATGTTTGGAACTTTGGATCCTGATGTTATTCTGTTGTGGAACCATAGGATGGAAAATTCACTTCATATTCAGACCAAAAATATTCTCTTCATATTCGGTGTATTTTCCTTCAAAAAGAATTTCTTAGAAAATGATTGTGGAGAAAAAAAAGAAAGGACTATTGCTGGGAGAAGCTGCTGTGATGGTCATCTCTCAGGTGGTGTTGATGGAGTAAATTAACATAATTTCTGAGGTAGGTAGGGGTGAGGAGATGGAGTTCATTACTTAGCTTCGTTCTGGGCTTCAGTTTCTCCTGAGTTTTATAGTTTTATGAGAGGTATTGGGTTTAGTGTTGGGAAAGGAATGAATAAGAGAGCTAGGGGTGAGGAGATATATAACTTGGGGATATAGTTTGTTACTTAGCTGTGGGTGTCAGTTCTCTCGAGTTATAGTTCTTTGTATGATATTATGCTGGTATGGAGAGCTTTTGTGCTTTAGTTTTGGGCGTCTTTTGTTTTCAGTGGTTTACTTTTATGTTTATGTTTTTTTTTTTTTGTTTAGTTGTTAATATAGTAGTTAATCAGTATGAACCATTCCCACACTTTGTACTTTTCTTCTGTTTGTTAAAGTTCTATTCGTATAGTAGCAGTATTTCCTTTCATATGATCTTTTATTTCGTGCAAATAATTAACAACTGATGGTTTCATCTTGCTTGATTTTAAGGTCCAACCATCCACTTGCTGTGTTTTCAGACATGCAAACTATTATGACAATGGTTTTCGATGAAATTCATGAAAGTGAAGAAATTCCCTTGGAACTTCTCAAAATTCTCTTGTCAAGTGTTAGAAAGGAAAATCAGGTTATAATCTTCTTTAAAAACATTGTTATTGCTTTTAGTTTAACCTTTTGATTAATCATTGTATTTTCTTTATTTATTAATTTGGCCCATCTTATTCATTGTTCAGAATCTTTCACCTTTTTCTTGGAAATTGGGTGAGGCGGTTCTCCATAATTGTGCAGCTAAGCTCAAACCGTATCTCATGGAAGCAGTGAAGTCCATGGGTACTGCTTTGGACGATTATGCTCGTATAGTGGCTTCTATATGCCAGCATGGATCTGATACCCTCAAACTTGACCATGTCGTGAAGAATCAGGTATGTTAAACAAGTGATATTGTGTAATAATCGATCATTTGCATGCATAGGGAGAAGTTTACAATAAGCTTAGTATACTGTTTTTTGTGCTTATGCTTGATCCATTCCTTTTGTCTTTTTATGCATCATCTCTCCAAGTTGAACTGGAAGCCCAACTTCTGCGGCCAAAGTATTTATTTTGATTTATCTGAAATTTTTCTATGTACATGTCAGCATATGTATATGTATATATATAATATCTTATTATTCGAGATGAATTCTGTCTGTTCCTCACACGCTGTCACACACACTGAGGTGGTCATAGCTTCAATCCCTTTGAACTGGAACACTTTTTGTTTGCAGTGTTTAGTATCCAATGGTCCTTTTTATGCAGAATGGATAATTTCTGGTTGAGTAATGTTAAAGATATTTTTGTGACCATAGTAAAAAGGATTGTTGATGTAGTTACAAGATAAGAGGATTTTTTTATGCAGAATGGATAATTTCTGGTTGAGTAATGTTAAAGATATTTTTGTGACCATAGTAAAAAGGATTGTTGATGTAGTTACAAGATAAGAGGATTGGGATGAGGTCAGCAAGTAAAAATTCAGTTTGAATTAAAACAGGACAGTCAAAGGAAAGTTAATAACAAGCGCTCTTGGAAGTGCATGGTTTTAATGATTACATCAATAATATTCAACGTAGTTACCATCCTCTCCTGTCTACCTAGCTATTCTGTTTTCTTCTAGATATTATTTAAGAATTTGGATAGCATTGCCTGGCATATAGTACTTGGTATATCAGGTACACAGTACACATTTTAGGAGGAAGGATGTGTGATGTAGTGTTTTATGGATGTCCCTTGTATGTGTGTGTGTGTGTGTGTGTGTGTTAAGAGTGGGCCTCCTTAGTGAGAATAATAGATGGACATTCTGACAGTAATCTGACTCTTAAGATAATAATAAAACCTAGTTGATAAGATAAAATTAGTTGATATAAAAGGACATCAATGAGTATAATTAAAACTAGTTGATATAGAAACTAGATGATATAAAAGGACATCAAATGAAAACTAGTGAAAAAACTAGTTGATATAGAAGGACATCAAATGAACCATCACATGTATGTAACTGCTATGCCTATTCATATCGTCCCCTGTTCTCTCTCTCTCTCTCTCTTCTTCCATATATATTACATGCAGTTTTTTGATTTAAACTTCTCTATTAACCAGGTGACAGAGGTAGTTACTGCCAATGCTGCTTGTCCGACATCAGTTGACAAATCTGTGGCTGCTCCCACTAGTGATGAACCTACAATTGTACATGACTCTTCTAAAACATTACAGCGTTGCCATCTTACTAAACATTCCAAGGAGGTTGATTTACAAGATGGTGCTCAACCTGAAAATTCATTCTCTGTGAAGGCTGTCAAATCAGTAACTGAGCCAGATTCCAGTACCAAAAAGAAAAGCACGAGGCCCCATTCTTCAATGGACGCAGAGGAAAAATCAGAAATTGAGCCACATTCAGCTCCGAAAAAGAGAGGCCGGAAGCCAAATTCTTTAATGAATCCAGAGGAAGGTTACGAGAATTGGATGCATTCTGGAAAAAAATCTCCAAAATCGGCTGGCAACAAGAAGTCACATGAAAAGGGATCTAATAGTTTACCTACTGAAGACCATGTTTGTGTGAAGGTCACTACGTCATCCCCTTTGCCATCAACACTTCAAGAAGTGGTTGAGCCATCCAGTTTTCCATTGACACTTCAAAAAACGACTGAGTCACCAAATTCTCAACCTAAAGCAGAAGGGGACATAGGATCTGCTTCTTCGCTTCTACAAAATGGCCATCCTGATGGAACCGAATCTAGAAGAGGTCGGCCAAAGAAGCAAGTAACCGTAGCACATCAAGAAGCTAATCCTACTTCCCTTGAACCGGCAAAGGGAGATTTTTTGAGTGCTCAGGCTGAAGAGAAAAGTCCACCATCAATCGATACTTTGAAAATGGAATCTAAGGAGACAAGTACCTTAAAAGCAAAATCACGAGGACGCCCCAGAAAATTTCGTCCAAAAACAAATGACGAGACAATTATTGCTTCTGTACATGTAGGCTCAGGGAAGGAATCTGCAGTTCCATATAATCCTGAGGAAAACCAACTAGAATCAGCTTTGACTCTTGGAACTGGGAATATCAATCACCAGTCATTGGTGCAAAAGGTTGGGACTGGGAATGTGAGTGCAACAAGACCAAGGGGGCGCCCGAGAAAGCTTGCTGCAAAATTAAATCAGGAGACTGTCCTTGCTTCTGAAAGTGTAGTAGTGAAAGAGGAGTCACCAGTCCCAAGTGGTCCCGAGCAAAAACCTGATCAGGAGCCCGCTTTACAGTCTGGAACTGGGAGTATCCAGGATCGATCAGCTGTAAAAGGTATTAAGAAACGTACGCTGGATGATGCTCCTAATGCAGATGGTGCTGAAGGATCTCTTAGTAAGGTACTTGACTATTGACAGTAAAACTTTACCTTTCAGTACTTATTCTTTTGTTCTGTTGTTTTTTTCTTAATCCTCTTAGTAATTTTCCACTTTGCAGAAGATATCCAAGTCTGAGACAAAAATGGAGGGAGATATTGTGGAAGGAACCCCTAAGATTATACGCAAGAGGAAACGTTCCATTGGAAAGGAAGAGGTAATAATAAGTGTTATTATTAAATTCTTGTTTTTTTGTTTGTTTGTTTTTTGGTTCAATTGCAGTTTCAGTAGTATGGTGAGTTACAGTTTGGTTTGGTGTCTCAGTCATCTGCTACATCCTTATGAGTCATTTATCTCTGTGGACTATTTGTCCCTTAAATAAGTGTGATCCGTAAATCTTGAAAATATGGCTTACATCGGATCCAAGCATTAACCACTAACAATATTAGGTGTTCCCGTTATTTGCCAAGTTATTATCATTTGAATCAATTAATGTTCCTTATCAGTAAGGCCCTGTTGATTAAGCATTGGAAATAACTATATTCAATACATCAAGGAACTTATGTGCAACATTGGTACCTTTTTTCTTTTCTGTCTTCTTTTTGGTGTAGTAATCTCTTACATCATTTTACAATTCTGTTTCAAAAACTTGCTTCCAGATAATAATGTCTCAGTCTTTTCTAAGTTCCAACTTAACATATTCTCTTTTATATATGGGCTAGGCCTACCTATTAAATGTTATGATCTTTTTCTCTGGCTTTTCTTTTTACTTTGGGTTTTGATTCAACTTTTCAAATCTAGGGGAATCCATTGCGTGATCCTGATGACCGATTAGTTGGCAAAGGAATAAAGGTTTGGTGGCCACAAGACAAAACGTGAGTACTTCAGAACCGATTACATGTATAATGTTCTATGATTCATGTGAATTAGTTGATCGTCACTTTGAGTGAATGTTTATTGTCTGCTAGGGTATAATCGACACTATGTTTGTTTCTTATATGGTATATCTTTCTCTGTAGGTTTTATGATGGTGTTGTTCGTTATTACGACGCTGTTAGAAAGAAACACTTGGTGAGTTGATTATTTGTCTTCCTGCTTTTTTGTATGTTTTGTTTCATGCCTTTGCGGTGTTCTCTATCATAACATCATTTGAAACTTGATAAAGTTGGAATAATACTATGCGTCTTTGGGCCTTTGACCATGATCTTCTTGGCCGTTTTATAGTAACATCAACATGAAATTAACCACTCTCTTGCTTGTGCTGTGAGTTCTTCTTCAAAGAATCTCCTTCTGGAATTAGTTCCTTTATTTTATAGTTTATGAATAATTTTATAGTTTATGAATAATCCCTCTTGAGTATTACAATTGATTATATTTAGAGAGAGAGAGAGTTAGAGTTAGAGAGAGAGAGAGAGAGAGAGAGAGAGAGAGAGAGAGAGAGAGAGAGAGAGAGAGAGAGAGAGAGAGAGAGAGAGAGAGAGAGAGAGAGTAGTAGTAAGTA
>NC_020496.1:16882271-16891182 GCF_000184155.1 Fragaria vesca subsp. vesca | reverse complement strand
GAGAGAGAGAGAGAGAGATCTGTTTCACTATACATTTTACTATCGATGTGTCATTGGGTTTGGGTTTGATTGTTCTTTTGGTAACTCTTACAATTTACTGTAATTGTTAAACATTTACATTTATTGTTGTTGCTGTTATTCTTTGAAAATACTACTTGTAGGATTTTAAAGTTTTAGGCAATATACTTCTGGTTAACTATTTGAGGTGCCGGAAAATTTGGGGCAGAGGAGGTTTCCTCACTGAGCACCGTCAGGGCCACATGTTGTAATCTAGCATGACATCTCTCAGTTTACCTCAGTCTCACAATTTGCTTCCATCTATATGCATATAGTTGTTTCAAATTGTTCTTCCTTTACTTCCAACTTGTGCAGGTGCTTTATAATGATGGGGAGAAAGAAAACCTAAACCTTCGAAAGCAACGATGGCAACTGATTGGAGGTGATTCAGAAGATGTATGTATTTAATTTTTTTTTTTTTTTCTTTAATTGTATTGGTCATTTGTCTACATCTCTCATTTTTAAAGACCTTATTCTAAAATATATTATCCTTTTGCAATTTAGACATGTATACAACTGGGGCAAAAGAATGACACGCCAAAGACTGATGATTCTGATATGTAAGTCCTATTTCTCAAGTAAACCCTATTTTAGTTTGAGAGGACTGCTTCATTATGTAGTTTTTGGAAAATTTTGTTTGGTTAGTTACATGGTACTTGCAGCAGAGATTCCCTTCTTATGGTCTGGACAATTCTTTTTGTTTGCTTTTGTGGGTTTTTGCACAACTACGTGGGCAATGTACTTTTATTTCGTGGAGTCACATTTAAGATGACCATTACATGTAACTGACCACTATGTGCTTATTAAAAAAACATTTGGACGTCTTCTGTCAGCGTAATATTTGTCATTTTATGTTGTTTCCTTTTGGTGGTTGATTTAATAAATCAGAAATATTTCAAACTAGGTTAGTAGGATATGTCAGGCTAATAGTTTTCTCCTTGTGGTGTGGGGTTTGACCTCACTATACCTATCTACCTATTTGTTAAAGTTTTCTAGGGTTCAGCAGGAGGCTCCTGCCTGGGTCAGCCAATCAGGTTCGGGGGATTTCTGGATATTGAAAAACAAACAAATAATAAAGTTATACAATTTTAAGAATCAGTTGTAATAAGTATATATGTAGCTCATAAATCACCGCTCTTGATCCTAAATGGTACTGACCCACCTTACACTTCCTGGCTGCTACCATGTGTGTTTATGGTTTGGCGTAATAATCATTTGTTGTTCATTTCAATCAGACCACAAAAGAGGAAGTGGAAAGCAAAATCAGAGTCATCTAAGCAAGCAAATGCTGGTTTCTCCTTGAAGAGGTTGGTTTGTCTAATTTTTCCTTTTATCTACTTTTAGATCTTTTCCCATTGTTGGTTTGCCCAGAGGTTGGTGGTTTGCATACTGTCGTGTAATTTGTAGTTATCATTCCTTAACTAAAACTTTTTTGAAGGATATCTAGAACTGGAGCCTCAGCTGGCTTATCCATTGTTGACTGTATGAAGTCTGACAGTAAATCTGCAGACCGTTCTACACTTAGTGAGCCTATAGAAGATGACAAGTCCCAGGAAATTGACAGGTTGACGAATGATGAAACTGAAATATATGCTGGTGAGTTGAAGGTGGATATGAAGACTGGTATGGACTCTACGCAGATCACACCTGAGGCTATGACCTTGTCGAAGGAAGAGAATCCAAAAGTTGATATCGAAGCCTCTGTTAGTGTTGGTGCTAAAGAAATGACAGAATTGAAGACTGGTGTTGACTTTATGCAAATCACACCTGAGGCTATGACATTGTTGAAGGAAGAGAGTCCGAAAGTTGAAATCGAACCCTCTGTTGGTGTTGGTGCTAAAGAACTGACAGAATTGAGCAATGGTGCAAATGATGCAAGTTCCCCCTCTTCACCTGTGTTGGACAAGGCTGTGTAAACATAGAAACACACATGATTCTTGCACTAGTACCAAAAGCCTCGTCGGTTAGTCTCTATTTTTTCCCATTGTAGACAGAGACATGCATTTGGTGTTAGTTTTAACTCTGATGCATGGTGTTAACTCTAGTACCAGAACTGTCTGTTTAGAATTTTTTTCCTTGTAGATACAGCAACATGCTTCCAGTGGTCTTTTCCCCTAATGCATGTCTTTTCTTTCTAGTGTTGAAAGTATCAGTTAGCTTGTATTTTGTTCGTTGACTGTAAAATCGGATCGGTTTTCTTATAAAATTAATATATGTTGAAGCTTTATGTTACTGATCTACCTCTTTGTGCTTTCCCATTACAACAGTATGTGATAGCTTTTGCCTTCACAAGTAGTGTATGTTATCATGCATGAATTCTAGATAAGGATGAAATATTATTAATCAATTTTAATATTGAAACTTGAAAATGGTTGACTGCTTCTGCTCATTTGATGTAATTTAAAGGCTAGTTTGGTACAGTTACATTAGTCTTATGTTGAGCTTGCCTTTGGACTGGAGGAGGTTAAGGCAACTTAGAGCTGAAACTAGGACTAGACTGTTGTGATATTTTAACAGGTTGAGATGGCTGTGTTTAGATGGTACTGTAGAGTGTTCGGTGCGTTCAGGTAGGACAACAGATGATTGGCATCATGAAGTATGCCCGGGTTGTCTGTCAATTCCATACTACCAGGTATTACTCTCTCTCGTGCTCCTTTTCTGCGTTTGCATTTTTTACAGTCATCTCATAGCTTGTTTGTTTGTTTTGTTTTGTTTTTTTTTGGGGGGGTGGGGGNGGGGGTGGGGGTGGGGGTGGGGTGGGTAGGGTAGGGTAGGGTAAGGGTAAACGGTAAAACGGTAAACGGTAAACGTTAAACGTTAACGTTTAACGTTTAGTTTAACGTTAACGTTAACCGTTAACCGTACCTACCGTAACGTTACGTACGTAGTACGTACGTACGTACGTACGTACGTACGTACGTACGTACGTACGTACGTACGTACGTACGTACGTACGTACGTACGTACGTACGTACGTACGTACGTACGTACGTACGTACGTACGTACGTACGTACGTACGTACGTACGTAAAAAAACGTTTTACGTACGGGGGTACGTTCGGGGGTAAAAACCCCGTTACGGTAGTAACCCCCGTCGTAAAACGTACGTTTTACGTACGGGGTACCCGTTTACGTACCCGTTAGGGTTTACTACCCCCGTTAGGGGTTACTTACGTAAACGGGGTTTCGGTACGGGGTAAAAACCTTTTTACCGTTAACGGGGGTTTAACCCCCCGGACGTTTTTTAACGTTAACGGGGGTTTACGTTACCGGGGGTAAAACTTTACGGGACCCCTTACGGGTAAACGTCGTAAACCCGTACGTTTCGTTACCCGTTTACGTACGTTACGTAAAAAGGGTCCCTAACGTTTCGTTAACGGTTAAGGGTAAAACGGGTTTACCACGGGTTTTTACCGTACGTTACGTTAACCGGGGTAAACGTTTACGGTTACGTTACCGTTTAACCGTTTACGTTACGTTAACCGTTTACGTTACGTTACGGTTAACGTTAGTTACGTTATTGTAGTTACGTACGTAGTTACGTTACGTCTAGTCTGTAGTAGTGTGTGTGTAGTGTGGGGGGGGGTGGGGGATGGGGATGGGGATGGGGAACAAGAATAAAACAGTCTGTATTTCTAATTCACAAGCCCCTTGCAATTAGGTCTGCAGACCAGGTTCCAGTGACAGAGGTGGACTATATGCCTTCTCTCAGTGTCTCCCCATAAAAAGTTCCTGTACATGTATAGTTGGATAATTCATCTAAACAGAAAAAAGGTTCTTCTTCATTAATATTTGCCAACACTTCCTAGTCTTCTTACAAATATGTGGTATCTTTGAAGTTCATGTACATATCATAATGCAGACCTAGAAAGGCTTGTGGCCTTGTGGGTATTGATTTCATTGATTGTAAATTATGCAGAGAGGGGTAAGCGACTTCCATTGCAAAACCACAGATTTTCCAATGTATCTATGTCTTTGCATTCTTATCTACCCTTCTTCACCCCATTCTACCCCCCATGAGTTCTTCAGAAACCAATACTAAGTTCCATCATCGCTGATGCCATAACGGACAGCTGTAATGCAATGGTCTAGGGTCATTCCCCACAATACACCATTTTGAATAGAATTGGATATCAGATATGCTACCATCAATGGCAACAGAGATAGGTTAATTGGCAACAGCCAAGAGCAGTTTCACTCTTTGCAGGCACATCATGATGGTTAGTTGTCGTGGCTGTATGGCTTGCTTTCTTCTTGGCATTACATGTACCATCAACACCCATGTAGCGGTAGTTAGCCTTGGTATCCATGCTTTTGATTGATGAATTGAGATGCAACAACCATCAAGCCTCCCTCACAGCTCTTTTGATCTTGGTATCCATGAATTGAGATGCTTTTGATCTTGTCGCAATCAACTAGCTTTTGATTGATGAATTGAGATGCAACAACCATCAAGCCTCCCTCACAGCTCTTTTGATCTTGGTATCCATGAATTGAGATGCTTTTGATCTTGTCGCAATCAACTAGCTCTTCTGCTCTCTTTTTTTTCTTTGAAAGGATAGCTCTTCTGCTCTTGCTCGGAGAGGGAGATAGGTTTACCTGTTGGTAGTTGAGTACTTCCTTCCATATCTGCCACTGATTAGAAAGCCTAGCAACATGCTGTATGTTACACGGCAGATTAATAGTAGGTTTCTAATTAATAGTAGTTAAGAGTAAAGACTATTTGTATTCCAAGTTATGCAAGTCTTTACTAATTGATGGTGTTATGGTCGATCAGTTTGTTTGAAGACATCTTACTATAAACGTTGTTTCTCTCACAGGTCTCTAAACGAAGGGGGTTTGGAGAATTTTGGGTTCAGTGTTTTTTTTTGAGTAAATAAACGAGTATATTAAAGCAAAAAGGGGAGGGCAAGCCCAGTACAACTGAAACCAAAGACAAAGAAACTACAAAACAACATAAAAGTAAGCTAACCAAAGGAAAACAAAACAAAACCTGAAAAGGAACAAAGAAGGAAAAGAGGCATCTAAGCTCCACTTTCCATTGAACCAGAATGAAGCTAATCAACGTGAATGGTACTGGGATATTCTAGCTTGTCAAAACGAACAGTTTGGAATGTTTGTTACAAGTCGCAACTATTCTTTCGGTTAGTGATGGAATTTGCAGTAGCATGTTTCAGTCATTGTTGCATGGTCTTTTATGAATCTCCAAGTTGGTAAGAAAAACACTCGTACATGTATGGAAGTCTTTAACAAATTCCATTAGTCGGGTAAATCAATACAATATTGATGCAAAATTTCATACATTTGGTAGGTGTATGATAGCAACATTTCCCGGCCTAGCTAGAAAGCATGAGAGAATTTAGTTATCCAATTTCTATGGCTGATGCATCGAAAGTCGACGTTTTTTTTAAGGTAGGAAAATTTCATTGATCAACAATCAAAACGACGTAGGTGTATGATAGCAACATTTCCCGGCCTAGCTAGAAAGCATGAGAGAATTTAGTTATCCAATTTCTATGGCTGATGCATCGAAAGTCGACGTTTTTTTTAAGGTAGGAAAATTTCATTGATCAACAATCAAAACGACCAAAAGGTCAAACAAGGATAGTCCGAAGACCATACATGCAGATAGCAACAAAATGTAAAGCTATATCTACGAAAAGAAATAACAACTTCAAAGCTATATCCAAAAAGATGGATATGAAAACTAGAAAGCAAAATAACCTCCCGGATCTCTAATAACAACTCAACTTCCAATCGAGCAAGGCCTAAGACTCAATGGTGTACCTGTCATCGAATTGAGAGAAAGAGAGAAGCTATTAGAGATCAGAAGGGGTCTTTCCTAGATGCACCAGAACCTACTCCTCCTCAGCCTCGGACTCGAGGCATGTTTCTGCATTGACGCCCTCCGAACTAGGAGCCATAGAATCCGACAACTCCGGATCTCCATTCGTTGTCCTCTTCTTGTTGCGACTGCCACGTGGACGGCCTCTCTTCTTAGGAGACTTTTTCCGAGAAATCCTTCTCTTTTCACTTGAAGAACCCTTTTGTGACGAATTAAGCATGCATTTTCTATGTTGTTGTTCTAGTATACGTAAACAGTACGTTATTCCATAAACGC
This sequence comes from Fragaria vesca subsp. vesca, assembly GCF_000184155.1. NCBI lineage: Eukaryota > Viridiplantae > Streptophyta > Magnoliopsida > Rosales > Rosaceae > Fragaria > Fragaria vesca. The sequence goes on along the minus strand of NC_020496.1, from coordinate 16,885,004 downwards.
AACAATACTAGGTGAACCACATTTTGGAGAATCACTTAGAGCCCACCTTACGTAACAGCTGACGTGGCATTGTCATATCATCAAAGCATGATTTCCTACTTTTTGTATTTCAATTTTTTCTTAATTACGAAAATTCAATTTTATTTTTACTTTTTTGATTTTAGCTTTTATACCCTACTTTCTCTCTTTCATCTAATATCATTTCTGCTTAGCCGTCGTTCGCTTTCTTATTCTCTCTTCATCTCACGTTGATCTCCTCTCCACCCTACCACCTACTCTCAATTGATCAACACTTTTAATCAGATTTTCGTTCCCTCACAAGCATCGGTGACAAAAACTTTGTGATAAGTAGGTAGTTTGGAATTAGTGTTTAGGTGGAATTTGATTTGAAATAGGGTTTAAGGATAATTGGATTTGAATTGATGCCAGTAGAACAAGTGAGCATATCCATGGGAACATAAGGAACAGATCGATGGCCCCAAAGTATATATATCCATGGGAAATCAAATACTGGTTTTTGAAAATCTAGAAGTATACTACTCAGCTTGGAAACTTACATGGTTATATTACTGTTGGTGTATATATTTCAAGGCAAGAACAATACTCGTGATAATTCTATAAGTGGATTCATGGCTTCAATGACAGACATTGTTGAAAGTGTTTCCTCTTATGGTGAAGTTTGTCAAATATGCTCAATCTTCGGAAACTTGTCCCCAAGGAAATTGATTTGATGCAGGTAGATCAAGAGAACTAGTTCAACTGCAAATGTTGGCCAAGAGTAGAGCTTAATTCCAATTGAGTTGGCTGGAATTGATGTGTTTTTCTGGAGATTTTCATATGTTACCTATATTACAGTTAATTGATCTAACCAAGATCAACGTGAGATGAAGAGAGAAAAAGAAAACAACGATGTCTAAGCACAAGATGAAAGAGAGAAAGTAGGGTTTAAAAGAAAAAAATCAAAAAAGTAAAAATAAAATTGAATTTTTGTAATAAAGAAAAAATTGAAATACAAAAAATAGGAAATCATGCTTTGATGATATGGCGGTGCCACGTTAGCTGCCACGTAAGATGAGCTCTAGGTGGTTCTCCAAAAGATGGTTCACCTAGTATTAGATATATATCTTCGTTGAATTAGAAGAGTGGAGAAACCGTACGTGTAACAACCAAAGACAATACGGCTTAGTTCATCCTCTAAGGTAGGGAGCAATCGTGATTCGTGTTTCGTGGTCTTATCGTCAGACGCTAACATTGCTATATGTCGTATTGGGATGTTGGTGGCACGCCTATTAGCCTATCATATTCTCTTCTACTTTTCCTTGTGGAAGTTGGGGCCTTCAAAAGATTTGAGCATTCGAACTTGGTAGTTGGTAACTGGTGTTGAAGCATTCAAAGGAGTAGGTTTAAGAGCAAATTATGTCAACATGTATTTTCTTTCCACGATCTTCTAGCTGAGAAAATAGAACCACATGGTTGTTGAGTAATAAATCTGGACTATTTTCTTCCTGTGAAGTGATTAGGGTTCTATAACCACTACAACAACTAACATGCATTATGATTTTTGACGATTCAATATTGACGACTAAATAATCTTTGGCTGCAAGTACGTATTTTTGATGAGAAATTTTCGTCGGTGGTGATCAGAAATACGTGCAAATGTCAAAAATGCTGTTTCCGACCAGTCGTCAGAATAACAATCATTTCCAAAGGGGTTGGAAGTAGTAATGTCACCAGAAACAGTAATAACGTTTGTCAAAGGTCTTATAAGTTTGGTAAAAACTAAAAAGCTTGTGGAAAAAAGGTCTTGTAAGTTTTAGGGTGGCCGGGTTGGAAGTAGTCAGAAAGAATTTTACGACTATTTCTGGGTAGAAAACTGTTTATTATCTTTGTGTCATGTACCATTTACATGTTAATTTAGTTATCAACAATTTACCTTGCATGTTATCCATCTGTAAACTGTCAATTGAGTATGTACTATCGTTCTCGACTTCTCGTGGACCATATATGTTAGTTATGGTGCAATTGGTCCAACAAGTCGGGCAATATATAAGAAAGACCTGCAAGTGTGAATCAATTAGATATAGATCTAAAGGAGCATTTTCCACATGTCAAGGTTAATTATTTGCAAGCAAAAACATGTATAGAGGTCCTTTGAAAAGTTGCAGTCCACTGTAATTATTAAGAAACTTTCATACATATATATACATTTGGTGGGTACGTGTAACGACATATATACAATGGGAAGCCAGTTGATCAAATAAACAGAACTACAATAGATCATATTGATGCTTTACATAAACAATCATTCAGTTGGAGTAAAAGATTGACTGGGAATGAGATCAGTAGAAACCACATCGAGAATGTTAAATGACAGAATGAGGTCTTATACTGATCGATGAGATATTCAGGTCAAAAATGGAGGCAGACAGGGCCCTTCCAATGAGAGATCCTTTTTTTTGACATATATGAGGGATGGGAGATTACACCAACTTTTTGATCACAAAATCACATCTCCACCGTTCAATATGTAGTTATATATGAGTAGATCACTTCTGCAAATTTTCAGAAATTTTGGTGATCGTTAAGGCATTCAAAACTACGATTTTTAATTATAAGCATGAACGGTTCAGGTCTGGCAGATTTGGTTTGTTCATTGATTTAATCTTGTTCGACATCTTAACGATCACCAAATTGACTGAAAATTTGCAGAAATGATCTATATATAAGGACCAA
>NC_020496.1:16873355-16882251 GCF_000184155.1 Fragaria vesca subsp. vesca | reverse complement strand
TGAGGGATCCCTATTTTTGTTCATTTCTAGGGATAGGTCTACACCATTAGATCTGTTTTTTAATGAGCTTGAATGGTTGAGATTAAAATAAAAACTTAACACTTATGTCAAACCTACACCGTTCAAGATTATTAAAAATAAATCCCTCATTTGGATGATTTAACGATCACCAAATTTTCTGAAAATTTGTAGAAATGATATACTCATATAGCCCAACGAACTGAATGGTGGAGATTTGATTTTGTGATCGAAAAATTCGTCAAATGATCTATCCCTAAAAATGAACAAAAATATGGATCCCTCATTGGAAGGGTCCTATATATATATATATGTATATATATATATATATATATATATCACTGTCGCTAAAAAAAGCGCCAGTACAAAATTCATCTCAGAGGCCAAACCAGCCTTATTTTCATAATAGAGCTAAACCAGCTAATAAATGCTATGTGGTATTTGAAGGTTTCAAAACAGGAATCTTCCATAACTGGGCAGAATGTGCTGCTTCTATTAGCAGGTATCGTGGAGCATTCTGGCAAGGATTTCCTAATGTTGATATTGCAGCATTAGAATATCAAAAATACATTGCAACAAAAGTAAGATGTCAAGTGCAGCAAACACAAGACAACTTATCTCAATCATCTGAGATTAGAGACTTCTACAATCCAGGACTCCCTAGAGATGTTTATAACACCATAGATACAGTATGGAAAAGCCATATTGCTAGAATAAAGAAAGAATTCCGAGTACAGCTAACCCAGCTGTTTACTCAGATCTCAAATCTAGCAGCACAGCTAGATGCTGAGAAAGTTAAAACTTACAAATTTAAACATGTAAGTCTTCAAGTTCTTAAGCAAATAAATTGGAGTGAAGATTTCACGCTAGAGAAGATAACCAGTTTTCTCCAGCTATCAGAACTATTAGAGGACATATCTGATCCAACTTTTGAACAAATTAAGAGAATTTGTCTTTTTGAAAAATCAAAAAATCATCTTCCATATCATCTCTTTACAGGTATTTATGTTAAAATCCATAATCATGGTCAAGTAATTCAAGACATGTTTCTAGAACATTCAGAATTTATGAATGTTAAGGATGATGGAATCCCTAAACTGAGTTTCATCATAAACCATGATGAATGGAATCTTGCAGCTATTGAATGGGGAATAACTAACCAGGTTATTTTCCAAAGTTTAGATTATGCTACCATAAAAGATTTTCCTCAATTCATTAAAACAATGGTGTATCATGTAGCAAAAAGTTACAGACTCTCCAAATATCTCACATTCAGCATTGCAAGTACTATTGGATGGAGAGAAAGAGAAAAGTTCTTCCAACCATATCAAATATGGTTGTTAACAGAAACAGAAGATCATCAAGTTAATCAAGCTATGGTGCCACCAGAAACAGCCAACCGGTTGATCAGCAATCTTAACTTGGAACAATATGCAATTCAGAGTGGAGCTCATCTACAAGATGTTGCCGAAGACATCAGGAAAAACAATTTGCTTAAACTGACAGATGGACGGCGAGTTTTCGCTACACATATGACAAAGTTATGTGGCGCAAAATCTTTATGACATTTATACTTATGTTGTGGTAAAAATGGAATTTTGTGGATTCCATTGTTTCAATTTATGAGTCCACACTCTAGAACTTTCAATTTNTATATATATATATATATATATATATATATATATATATATATATATAGCAGTAAATACATGAGTACTCAGGATCGGCTTCAGCTTTATTACAACAGAAACAAATTAGGGCAAGTCTACTTACTGGCATTTAGATTTGTTGTGATGCCCCGACAGTGAATCATTTACTCTTCACTGACGATAGTATGTAATATGCAAATGCGAGTTTGGAGGCTTGTCATTAGATACAGGATGTGCTTGAAATACATGGGAGAACATCAGGTCAGTGGTAAATTTCAATAAAAGTTCTGCTGTGTTTAGTAAGAATGTTACAGAGTCAATACAGGAGGACATTCGAACTTATTGGGAGTCGGGGTTGTTGAGGCACATGAAAAATACTTGGGCTTGCCAACTTATGTAGGCCGGAAAAAGACAGCAACTTTTCTGTATAATAAAGATAACTTGGCCAAAAAGTTGGAGAATTGGCAAGGTAAATTTTTGAGTGGAGCTGGAAAAGATATCTTAGTCAGGGTGATGGCTCAAGCTTTACCAACATATGCAATGAGTGTGTTTAAACTCACTCAAGGTTTTTGTGAAAACCTGGAGCAGATGTGTGCAAGATTTTTGTGGAGCAGTACTCTAGATAGTCTTGAGATGCTTTGTGTAACCCAAAGGAGGAAGGGGGATTTCGCAGTTTAAACAGAGTTTAATTCAGCGATGTTGGCAAAACAGGCTTGGCGAATCCTTACTAGCCCTACATCATTGATTGCCCGTTTTGGGAATAGAAGTCATCTCCGGCTTGTGATGTTGTTCTTCGTGGTAGTGCGTGGCTAGCAGAATTTTGGGTCCATAATGGAAGAGTTGGGAGTACAAGCTCGCAAAGAATAGTGCAGTGGGTTCCTCCCCTAGTTGGTGTTCTTAAAATTAATATAGATGGAGAATAAAATAGAGGGGCCGGGGAGACTAGGTAAGTAGGATTGCTGGAGGGGCTAGACTTCAAAATTTGCTTTCAGCTGAACATGCTGAAGCATTGGCATGTCAAGTTACTGTGGGTTTTGCTTTGGAACACAATATGATGGCTTTTGTTATTGAGACAGACTCATCTCTGGTGCAACGACAAATTTCTGCTCAAGCTAGTTCAAATACTTCTTTGTTGGGAAGGCTAGCTATATGATGATATTGGGGAGGTGTTAATCTCATATCCAAATGTGAAAATTTACCACACGAAGAGGGGTGTGCTAACCTGGTTGCTCATCTCCTAGCAAGTCTCTGAGGCAGGACTTTTTTCTATTATGTACCTAGCTTTTTACAAACTGCAGTTACAACTAATTAACTATATATCTCGTATTTAGGTTTATAAGTTAATTGAGGCTATGATGATTCTCTGAGGAAGTCATGCACCACTCTGATTCTCTGTGAATGAAAAATTTCTCATACCCAATATATCTGAGACCTTAAAAAAAAAAAAAAAAAGAACTATATATGTTGGTTCGGTTGTAAATAGTTTATTTAATGAGCATTTTTGTAATTAGCTTATTAGGGATATTCATGTAATTTATATTCTGATTCCATCTCTATATAAGAGATGGTTCCCTATTCAATAATATACACATATTCCCTCATTCTCTTAGTTATTTCTCTCCTTTCTTAATCTCTTTCATTTTCGTTTTACAATACGTTATCAGCACGAATAGTGTTAACATTATTTTGTTTTTTATTACATGTGAAGCTCTAGAAGCAAAGGATGATCTTTCAATTTGATTTATCGATTCGCTCTACGTTGACGTGGAAAGCTCTGAGATTAATGATCAACCATATGAGGATCATCATTAAACCAAGTTCTTGGATTGGCTGAGAAGCTCCACAAATGGCCTTCTTAGTTCTACACATAAAAGATGGAGATTATCCGTTTTTCAATGAGTAACGTTTTCTTATCTTAATTCCAATTCATATTTGCTAGCCTTGATTATATGATGAACAAATCACCATGAAGCATGAACCATATTTGTATATATATGTACATATATGCTTGAACGGTCTTTCAATACTGGCATTTCGAAATTTGTATATGTTTGCTTATTAATTTGTGTAGCATATAGAAAATTTCATTTGATGTATGAGCCGCCAAAAATTGAAATTATTGATCTATCTATGTTCATGTTTCGATTTTGGAAAAAAAATCGGCATTGAAAATCATTGAACGGCCAGTAGCCTTCGTAATTAGCCACCGCCACCTACCTAGTAGTGCAAACCAAAAGGTGCATGGATCAACAAGTACATGTATCAAATTCAAGATCACCGTCAAATTCAAGTATATGCATGCGTTCCAAATAGTAACGCCCATAACCATTAATTTGATCGTTTATGCTAGACGTTACATATATGAAATATTTATGCCTGAAGCTTTTAGTAATACAAATGAATTAATATTACTCTTAATGGGGTTTGAATAAAATCCGTTTAAATATCGTCATTTGAATAATGACGCATAGCACTGATTATGTTATTTACGGATAAATTAACATATACGTTTTGTCAATTACTGATTTGAATTGTGTCAAATTCAATGTCATTTAAGGGTATGTAATTAATGCCAGAAGCATTTACCAAGTTATAACCCATATATTATGGTACAAGTATTATGGCCCAAATTATTGCACAATTTATGATAGAAACGTTATGGTTACACCAATTTGAATAATGTCATTATAATCCATTATGCTAGAAGCATGAATTTTGGGTTTTAATTACGCGATTGTTACATAAACATTATGCCAGAAGCATTTATCTAATTTAATACTTATGGTAATGCTAGAAGCATTAATGAGATTTTAAAACTCATTGTATTTGGTACTTCACCGCTACATAAATGATATTTATTTAGTAATTTATGCTATATATTTAATGTCGGTTACTAAAATCAAATCGCGTCAGTTTTATTCAATTAATTCTCAATTATGTTATTGTTTATATCGATAATTATTATGAGTATGTAATGACACATTAATGCCAGAAGCGATGCAAATGAGTTAGTTTTGCAAGTAACTACTGACATTTCTTGGTTCAATAAATGCCAATTTTATTGCATATACATTATGTCAACGAGAATTAAATTGTTTCTGTTATAACTTAATTTATTTCGGTTTCATATAATTACTTTCACATTAAGTTTGTCTGTTATGATTTAATAGCATATATTGCATTGGTTTATGTTATATTGGTGAATATTAATGATGTTAAGTCAGAAGCTTAAATCAAGCCTAAATATATATGAAATTGAGCCAGAAGTTCGACGCAAGCTGCAAGGCTAGCACAGAAACTCGTCATGTGTCGCCTTGATTCCATGACAATGATTATAACTGTTCTCAAACTAGGCTCACCCAGTTAGATGCGATGTCTAAGCAAGTTCTTTTAAGGATGTGTACTTAAGTGAGCCTCACTCCATCACCTCATCATTGCTTACCTGGTCGTATACAATTGGATTTACCAAAAGGGTTGACTAATAACATTGCATTTCTTAGCAGACTATTCTGAGCCCAGTAAGCCCACTCTCCCTCTACGGGACCTAGAAGCCCGGCCAGCATACCTTTAAGATTGTGCCCCATAAGCTTGTAAAGTATACAAAGGTTTATTTCTTTCATTTTAATTAAAGTCAATTCTTTTGGTCCAGCATAATCAAACAAAAAGAAAATAATCTAATGACACTGGTTTTTCATATCTAGTCATTATGTATGTCTATAAGCCACTCCAAATACTTTCTCATAGTAGTTTTTGTTAATATATTCACCATATTTAATGTGTAGTTAATTGCCAAAAGCATTTACACATAATTACATGATATATTCACTATGCTAAATTAATAGCGTGGAATTAATATCATCAATTGTTACATTATTATAATTTGAAAATACATGTACCTAATGAACCGGTAGTTCAGAAATGAATCAGTAGTTCATGTATAAATCGAACTTGTAGTTTCGATAATAACCCCCTTAAGAAACTTGAAGTTTCATTCCAAAATTCACCAGACATGATAAAATCGGTAGCTTTTATCATGTTAATTGGTAGTCTCTAGAAGAAACTATTTGGAGTAGACATCTTCCTTGCCTGAAGCAAATCATAATTAGAGAATATTGAAATAAAAAGGCTTGATGCCCTAGAATCAAAATCAAAATTGATATGTATTATCAATATTAAGGAACTGAGCATTCTCGTCTGGCTGACGAGGCAAAATACCTCTACCTTTCAGAAGAACATTATCGAAAGGTAAGTTCATTGAAACCAATCTTAAAACGTTGAAACCATCAGAAAAATTGTGTAATATCTTTGCATAACCTTCAAATGTGCGGCCAAAGCGTACATTGAAGATATTAAAATTTATTAGCTAGAAGCTAAATGATTCGAGTAGGGCCGGGCACAAATCCCGTAAATCCCAGTCCCGTCCCGTCCCGTCCCATTAGAAAAACAATGGGACGGGACGCGGGATTAAAATTTTGAGTCCCGTCAGGCCCGTCCCATCCCGTCTAAGTTTTAAAATTCATAACTAATTGTAGAAAAATTATTTTTAAGAGATCCCAACTCTCAAATGATTTTTAAGATGTCATCTATAACTTTCATGAAGACACTAAACTCATATAACGAACCAATTTGTACAGTTTTCGAAAAGAAGCCAACTGGTTCAAATCTCAAAATTTACTGATATAGACCCTAAACTTTAAGAAACCATAACTTAATCTAGAAAAATAGTTTTCACGTGATTCAAATTCTGGAATGAACCTTAAGATGTCTACTACAAATGATTTCTAGAAGAAACGAAACTGATGCAGGATGGCTGGGATTGGGCTCGTCCCTTCTAACTTTCAAAATTCATAACTAATTGTAGAAAACTTATTTTTGAGAGATTCCAACTCTCAAATAATCTTTAGGATGTCTTCTGTAACTTTCATGAGAACACTAAACTCACATAACCAACCAATTTGTACAGTTTTTGAAAAGAAGCCAACTGGTTCAGAATCACAGAATTGACATGCAGAATTTATAGATGCAGACCCTAAACTTAAAAAAATCATAACTTAATCGAGAAAATCATTTTTAAGTGATTCAAATTTTAGAATGGACATTAAGATGTCTACTACAAAACTTATGAAGACACCTAGATGAAATTTCAAATGTAACTGTACGATTTCTAGAAGAAAAGAAACTGATGCAGGATGGCCAGGATTGGGCCCGTCCCATCCCGATCCCGTCCCGTCCCATCCGGGATTAGGCCCGGCGGGATCGAGTCTGAAAAATGTAAGGCCCGTCCCGATCCCGTCACATGTGTAACAACCGGGACGGGACGTGGGATGACCTCAATCCCGTCCCATGCCCACCCCTAGATTCGAGCAAATACTAGCTATAGTATTGGTGTTTGATGCACTTGGGACAAACATACGATGCACCGTATCCTCAACTCCATTATCACTCGGGCATCCCCCTTGGAATAAGGGTCTTGTCTTTAATGACACATTATGTTAAGCTGCTCGTTAAAAATGTTGAATACTAGACCATCATATGTAAAGACTAGTATATACTATCTATTTCTACATAGAATGCAACATTTGTGGACATGTCCAACTACCTAACGAACCAATTAAATATTATAGGTAGTGGTTGATGCATCGAAAAAAATGATCAGAAATCACTTTACTATCCATTAGAAAATGCTGATTTTGCTAAACTCTCCCCCAACTCATGAAATAGAGGGTACACCACTCAGATTATCCCATAAAGTCTATAAGACTTGATAATGCCGGAGAGTTTACATTGAAAGTTTTCGATAATTATTGCATATCCCTTGGGATATGTTGAACATATAATGTTCACACCCAAGATGGTCTCGCAGGTAGAACCTTGGTAATGCACACCAAGCTTCTAGTGTTTGCATCGGGCTATGCAATCTTGCATACAGCCATGTCGGTCTGATTAAGGCCCATTGCTACCCACCTTACTTTGTGTTACAGTTGGTGACTGGGTGCGAACATGGTGTTTTGTACTTACACAGATTTGGGTGTGTAGTTCCCGTGCCAATTGTGCCACCACAACGTACAAAATCGGGTCCTCAACAAAGGATGGGCATATATGTCGATTATGAACCCTATCCATTATGTGCTCCTTAGAGCCCTTGACAGGAGATCTCTATACCGCTAGATTTACGGTTGTCACTTTGATGAGATTGTCTTCTCGCCGTTAGGGGGAGATAAGAACGTCACCGTTCCTGATGAACGACGTGTAGAATGTCTCATCTTGATCCCCAAACCTCACATGTGATATTGAAGTGTGAAGAATTCTACTTCTAGTTAAAGTGCAAAGAATTCTACATCTACATAGTGTAGCCCATAATATGCCAGACACTTCATTAGATCTAGTTAAAGTAACGAGATCATATATACCTGCTGCAAACCTGCAAGGATAAAGGTCCCCATAGGACGTATCGTCCTCGTTGAACGATGTACGGCCATGGTGACTAACTAGTCATATGTCCCTGCCTAGAAGCAAGGTAGACCATTAGGTTCAAACGATTCTTATCCCTAGAAGAGGGTAAACTTAGCACAAATGAATATTCTTGTCATCGCAATCTCAAACCAATTCAACTTACGAGATTAATCTGGATTATGGTTCGTCCTAGAAGAGACGAAGTTGGGGGACGCTCCAACATTTAAACCCACTCTCGAGAATAGAAAATCTCAGTAAATTTAGTGAGATATTGAATCGGAATGAGAGTTCATCGATAATATGTTTGTACTTGCGGTGGCCACCGAAATTATAATAAGCGATGATGTCGAACCTTGGTTCGTTGATAGATCTCAACGAAGAGACGACTGACTAAAAAGGAAAGAAACAATCCAGATTAAATCAGATTCCTTAACTAAGAGAAAGGTGTTATAGGTCTACTGTTCGCACACATCCCCATGTTAAACCTGTATTGTTTAGATGAGTATTTGTAAGGAAACATAATGAGAAAAACGAGATTGTGATATAAGTCTCGTTTAGTGACGCAAGGATTTTCTTAACGCCCTGTGATTTATTACAAGGAGACGTACTTTCCCGTAATGGACGTCCAGGGCCGGCCCTGAGTTTTTCGGGGCTCTAGGCGACAGACAAAATAGGGCTCCCTATCTTTCAATAGACTTATTTTTATTATAAAAAAAAACGTTAGTATGCTCAAACTACATACAGTATAATTAGATCTAAATAATTGAAATAATTTG
>NC_020496.1:16870446-16873335 GCF_000184155.1 Fragaria vesca subsp. vesca | reverse complement strand
GTCTGGAATCTTCCGGCGGCCGGTTCAGAGACTTTCCGGCCGGTTCTCAGGGTGAGACCGGCGGCGTTGGATCTGGGACGGAGAGAGCTTTCTGGGGATATAAAATTCCGGTGGAGGACAGTCGGAATTTTGGTCGGAAATCGGGAAAAATAAGGCTGCCCTATTTTAGGGTTTTGGTTTTTAGGGTTTAGAAAAAAAATGGTGGGCTTTTGGCTCTAGGGTTAGAACAAAGTGCATGATAACGTGATGAAGGATAAAGTGTAGAGACAAAGAGATAACAAGAGAATCATCATCTTATTCATTGATAGGAGCCTTTTATATAGGGAATTACACAATACCAATATGGTAAGGATATGAATACATAAATCTAGTCTAACTACATATCCTATTGGCATAAGGCCAAAGCACACGTAGAGAATATCCTAGAACAATAAGATAATAATTGCTGATGGTGAAGATAATCAACAGTGATTAATTGATTATATGATTTATGTAAATACTTGTTGGGTTTGAGATTTTATAGCCGAAAATTTGGGATTAAGCCTAAAAATGAAGAAAAGAAGAAGTTTCGTGCGCTTAGGCTAAAGATGTTTCCTCAAAAAATAGAAAAAGAATTAAAGCCACAAATGTTAATTACTACATAAGAATTAATGTAAAAATTGGTTATTTACTACTCTCTTTTTCTTTCATATATAATAGGGTTTTTTTTAAGGGGTCCCATAAGATGTTGGGGCTCTAGGCCTGTGCCAGCTGGGCCTATGCTCAGGGCCGGCCTTGTGAACGTCATAATGTTCTACTACCTTATCAGTTTGGTAGTTTCTGAAAAAACTGAATAACAGCTTGTAAATGTGGTAACAACTTATCTCTATGGGGATTTGAATACAGACATATACTTGCAAGTTCCTAAAGGATTTATGACAACCGATGCAAATAGTTCTAGACTACAGAACATGCTCTCCTTTTGTCAGAGTAGTTCACTTTATGGATTGAAACAATCCAGACGGAGTTGGTATAACCGTCTAAGTGAATATTTGTTTGGAGTGGGATATATGAACAAATGGACTATGCCCATGCGTGTTTTAAGGAAACAAATTCTGGGTTTGTAATTTGTGGTAATTTATGTCAATGACATGAATTTGATTGATACTCTTGAAGAGATTAAGGAAACTACAAAACACCTGAAATCAGAGTTTGAGATAAATGACTTTGAGAGACCAAATATTATTTTGTCGACCTGAAGTCGTGCAAAGTGCAGATGGAATTTTGGTCCATCAATCAAATTATATCTAGAAGATGTTAAGATACTTTTATGAGCATAAAACAAAGTATTTAAGCACACCCATAGTCGTTCGAGGTCTAAAGACACTTGTATTGTCGTGCAAATTATAATGAAGAGATATTGGGGCCAGAAGACTCATATCTAAGTACAATAGGCGCATTATTGTACTTGGCTAAATGCCACAAACCGCGAATATCTCATCCAATGTGTATTTGTTAGTTCGATATAGCTCTGCGCCAACACGCTGCCTCCATTAATGGCATAAAAGACAATTTTCCGTTACTTTAAATGTATGATGAAAAATGGCTCATTCTATCCCTAGGCATCATGGAATGGATCAACCGCCTATGATCCTTGGAATGATGTTTGCCTTGTTAAAAATGTTGACATGGGTTATGTAAACCGAAACAAGACTTATTCCCAACTAGTTATGTCTTTACTATAGGGAATACAATAATCTTAGAGTTTTCAGGGGGAGTATTCTAAAGCGTACTCTTAACCATTGTGTACTCTTTTGTCCTTCGTCCAGGGTTATTTTGTCCCATTGGGTTTTGTTACCCGGCAAGGTTTTAATGAGGCACACATGTAATTGGTCACCTTACTCATATTACATCTTGAAGATACCTTTATTTTGAAATATATGCATTTGCTCATCTTTTCCCTTCGACCACGGGTTTGTCCCACTAGGTTTACCGGGCAAGGTTTTGATGTAGCAACTATTATGCATCCATCTCCCACGAACTCACATCTTATGATCCAGACTAAGCCGCTTCACTGAAATTAAGGGTTCTGACTACCACCGCTACGTGTGCGTTGTACTCTTTTCTCCTTCGACAAAGATTGTTTTTGTCCCATAAGGTTTTTATCACCTAGCAAGGTTTTGACGAGGCAACACTGGAGCACATATCAGAGGAAGCTAATAACAGAGAATACCTAAGGGGGAGTGTTGTAAATAGTTTATTTAATGTGCATTCTTGTAATTAGCTTACTAAGGATATTCATGTAATTTACATACTGATTACATCTCTATATAAGACATGGTTCCCTACTCAATAATATACACATATTCCCTCATTCTTTTGGTTGTTTCTCTCCTTTCTTAACCTCTTTCATTTCCGTTTTACAACAGGTTTGTCATCTTTCTCAGTTTTAAATAAATGGATGACCACATTTTACTAAAAAAATTAAAATAAAATATTTCGTGGCCGAGGCGCAAGAAAGCCTCATGAGTTTAGGTATGTTGTAGGAGCATTTTTTTGACATTATTATTATTATTATTATTCAAATATATGTTTTGCTTTGTTAATTTATATTATTTTTACATAATTTATTTCTATTTATATTTAATAGGTTGGCCGAAATAAAGAAATTGCATGAAATTTGATTCGCTTTGAATTTTAGATGTCTGAATCAGATAAGAAGAAGAAGAGTAATTTTAAATACACACCCCTAATCTCTTAATACGTGATATTACTTAATACACTACTCATCTAGTTTTTCATTTCAATAATATACTAAATACACATCTCAAACTGTCTAAAATACCCTCAATATCTAAAACTAATAATAATCTATTATTTAATATAATTATTATATATTTACTATTCATA
>NC_020496.1:16868608-16870426 GCF_000184155.1 Fragaria vesca subsp. vesca | reverse complement strand
TGTGAACATGGGGTACAGGACACTTCAACTTACATCCCGATGAATTTCTTTAAAGAATGGGTAGTGAGTCCGTAGAAGTATAAGCAGCATAAACAGTAGATAATAGTGTAACACGTGACCAGTGTTAACACTTCAACCAATACCATAAAGCATAAAAAGGTGTCCGCAAGTTGGTTGTATCTATCTACATAGTTTGATGTAAGAATAGAATGTTCACTTTTGTGTTATTTAGCGTAAGAGGGTCTCACTCCTTATTTAGCTAAAAAATAGGCTTTCAAAACGAGCAATGAGCATTGCAGGGGGCCAATGCGACATCGAGGAAAGACCGGTGTACCTCAATTGCTTGAGGAATTGACCGGACGACCTCCAGGAAGTTGGAGTCGTGTTCGGGTGACGTCAATGTCCCCGGGGTCACCACCATGCTTCATGGTGATGCTAGATCTCGAATGTCTTCGTTTTGAGCGGAAGAATGGATGTCCATGAGAATTTCTCAAAATTTGGACCATTATATCTCTTCCAGGTTGATCAATTTGGTCAAACCAAAGCCTATATGAGTCGGTGTCCCAAATATCATGTTTGGCGACAACATGGGATTTGATATTCGAATTGTAGTGACATACAGTTCACTAGATTGACTCATGAATTTCTCCAAGATGCGTTTCAGTTCGCATTCATGAGGAGGTATACACAAAAGAATTCTTGTTCATTCTCACAATGTGTTTTCAAATGAAAACCATTAGCATGAATGTCTTTAAAGCTCAACATGGTTCCTTAGAATGTTGTGGATAGTTCCACTATCTGCGAAGCACTCAATGTCTCTATGAGACATAACTACAAGGAGTAGATACGCGAGTAAATAGTTCTACTTGAACCATTTAGAAGGATTGAAAGAAGCTACGAAAAGCTGCAATTCCGAGAGTGCATAAAAATTTCCGCGCAGAATGACCTTTGCGCACTAAAACAGCCATAACTTCTTCGTTAAAATAGATATGGACGAACCGCGAAAAGTTCTGAAAACTAGACTCATAGAGCTTTCCAATGATATAAAGCTCACTGTCTGGTTCGTCCAGAGATATTCACAAAGCTCAAACGAAGTTGACTGTCCAGAAGGGACAGATTGCTGTTTTTCGCAAATTTGGCATGTGCGAAGCTGTGAAGCTTGCAGGTGGCGTGTAGGTTTTTGCCTTAGCCAAAAGTGACGTGTGTATGATAAAAACCAAGTCCTTTCGATCGTTCTAAGGTCGTAAACTCCATGACTAGTTAGCAAAAGCTCCCTGACATGAACATAAACTAACTCAGAGGACCTAGAGGATCCGATTATGATGATAATTTTCGAGCTTTGATAAGTCTTCAACGTCTTTTGCAAGACGGCAATTGGTTTAATAGTGTAGGGGGATCCAAAATCAAAAGCTTTCGGTAACTCCAAGTCAGTATGACCAGGCATGTTCGTGGAGGGTCGGTAGTGCGAGGCACACTTAAAACCACTATCTCCTTAATTTCGAACAATTCAAAGACATCACACTGAGCTTGGATGAGCCTAGTTGAACAATCCGCTATAGGGTAGAAGACTTAACCGGAAACACGTGGGCGATCCTCCTTGAGGATGCAGTGCCATGAGTCACCTTCAAAGGAAGGGACCAAAATTTGCACAATATGCCATGTTTCTAAGGACGATGTAAGTGTACATCTTGATTGTAAATCAATATGAACCATAAGAGGAGAATAGTTTCACTTTGAAAAATTCTCAAGGCATTCATTATTGCTAATGTGAGTACATCGAGGTCTCAAATAGACAAAGGACGTCGATACAACGCCTTA
>NC_020496.1:16863387-16868588 GCF_000184155.1 Fragaria vesca subsp. vesca | reverse complement strand
ATTTTTTTTCTTTATATTTTTTCAATTTACAATGAAAAGAGTTATATTATATTCGAACTCCAAATCTCTAATATGACATCAATCGGCTAGAATTTGAAGAAAAAAAAAATATTGAACATACATAATTTTTCAAAGTTAAGAAACTAGTAGAAGTACGTACAATAGCTAGCATAAAAATTAGTTTTTAGTCTGCAAGATGAAAGCTAAAATTGATAAAAAAAAAAACCAAATGAATCAGTAAATAGTACATGTGATTACGAATGTAGTCGAAATTCAGGTGATGAGTATTGGAGAAGTGGAATTTTTTTTTTTTGATGTGTAGTAATAGTGGAGAAGAGTTAGGTTTTAGGGAAGAAGAAGTTTTTTTTTTTTTTGTTCCCTAATAATTGATGGATGTTTTTGTAATTAAACATACATATAAAATTTGATGTGAAATATAAAATAATAAAGGTGTGTATTAAGAGATTAAAGTTATGTATTTAAAATTTCTCAAAGAAGAAAAGTACGATTCCCAGAAAAGATATATTAATATCATGCTTCTTAAGATTGATCTGTTTTCCCAGCTTCTCCATCTGCCAAATTCATTTGTCTTTCCAATAACACACGTATTTTTTTCTTGTTCTCTTTGATGACGAGTAACTGAATTGTGTTTAGTTAGGACTGTTTTTAACCTTAGATATGATGTAAGTCATGTAAGTGATGACGTTATTATTTAAGGAAAAGGAAATTTGCACTCTCATTTGCATTTTAAAATTTTGATTTCCATAATTACCCCTTACAATTACTCTCGCGTCTCTTCGTCGGTTTCTATATATAGCAGCAATAGCTTTGTCAGCCATGGAAGTGAAATTGATCAGTCTGAGGTTACAGACAACGGCGGACCTAGGATTTTAGGTTGGGCATGGGCTGAAATTTTTTTCTTCAAGTTCTTTAATTTTTTTCTTCTATATTTTACATATCACATATTAGATTAAAAACATATCAAATAATCACGTAATTAACTAATCATTAAGAAATCAATATTATAACATTTTATAGAAATTCGATGACAAAAGCTAAAGATAAAAGAACATACTTACTTAAATAGAACCCTACGCTCTTAAATAGAAGCAAAATCTAATAACTAAGCACACAATTACCGCTCTAACAATACAGTAAACGAGTGTATAATCCTTAAACCTAACAGGACGGAAAAACACAATCTAATAACTATGAATCAAACGTTGGTACTATTACAACTATATATCTATATATATACACATTATTAACATTAGTTATCTACAATAAAGTAAACAAGCAATTGAGATTAGAATTAAAATATCAATAGAAATACAGTACGATGGGATGTAGGGATATTGAGACTATCAAGACATTAATCAATTAAGATTTGAGATGATGCGATATTGAGACTAAATTTGATCAAGGCATTAATCAATTGAGATTTGAGAACTATGTCATATGACATGTACAAGACTCCAAGAGAATGACCGATATAACTAAGAATCATACCTGCAAATTAAAGAGAGAAAACTTGGCACTTGGCTTAGAATTAGTAAGCAAGCAATTGAGATTAGAATTAGAATATCAATAGAAATACAGTGCGATGGGATGATGGGATATTGAGACTATCAAGGCATTAATCAATTGAGATTTGAGAACTAGGTCATTGACACGTACAAGACCCTCCAAGAGGATGACCGATATAACTAAGAATTATACCTGCAGATTAAAGAGAGAAAGCTTAGCACTTGGCTTAGCTGCTTCGGCAGAAGAGAATAGAAACGTATACAACGACAACGAAAAAGAAATAAAGAGAAGAAAGTTAACCTAAAATATACTAAAAGAGCAACTGCTTTTAATAAAATAAACAATATATATGTAATCAGATAAAAAAAAATCATATGGACTAAGTTCAATTACATAAAGAAATTTTTGGTGGGCTGGTTTTCATAATTTAACTTTTTTAATTATAAATATGTAACAAAGCAATATTTTCTAAAAATCTAGGGTGTGTTGTAACCCACCGTAACCCATGTGTAGGTACGCTTTTGGTTATAGACATCCTCCACCTACCTGAACATGGAACATTACCCCATCATGTGGTTAATTGAGGAGCAACAATAAGGTATTAAATCCTGATTCTCAAAGAAAGGTACAACGTACTGTCTTTAATTAATAACTTCCTTATTAGTTAAACCAGTGATGACCAAATAGCCAAATCGATTGAGTTATTACTGATGAACAACACCATTGGATAATTGGATATTTAAGAATATACGTGCGTGGTGCCTAAAAATAATGAGTTTGGTGAAGAATGCAAGGACATCACCTGTGCCCATTTTCCATGTGCCCAATATGTGCCATCAAATAGAAAACTGACACATGAAATTCCACTCAACACAACTTAACAGAGTCACACTCTGTTAACTTTGATTAACTTTGATTTTTCACTCAAAGAAAAAAAAATAAAAACAAGACTCCACACCTTTCCTTTTTCCTTTCAACTTCTTCTGCTCTTGTTCATCGTCAGTCTTTCTCCTCCTTTCTTTCTCCAATCTTCTTTCTTGCTCCCATATATTTGCATCTCTTTTCTTTTATTTATTTCCTGGTAATGGGTTGAGGTTTTGATATTTGTAATTTGTCTGATTGGAGAGAGAAACCAAATGACCGATTCGACTCTCGAGCTCCAGTAATCACAAAAAAGAGGTTCAGTCTTCATGTTTGCAATTTGTAATTGTTTGTTTTTTGAATGAAAGTTTTTGAAGGGGTTAATTCTGTGATTTGAGTGTTGTTAGATATAGGATTGCTGGGTTTCGTAGGGTTTGGCATGACCAGAATTGGTTAAGGGGTTTCTGGGTTTCTTTTTTTGAATAAAGGGTGTTTCTGGGTTGTTGTTCATGTGAAATAGAAAAGGGCTGGTACAATATGCTACTGTTCTGGGATTGTTTCATGTGAAATAGAAAAAGGTACTTGTGATTCCGTTGTTTAGAACATGACACAGAGATATTTAGAACATGACATAGCGATTGGGGAGAGATATTTACATTTCTTCAGTTTTGGATGCTTGTAAGTTCTACACAGATGCTAAAGACGAAGGGATTGAAGAAGTAGAAGGGAAGGAGCAATCAAGGACAACCTTTTTATTTCAGTAAAAAACTAAATTTATTTAATTTTGATAAACAAAGTTAAACTTCTGTTAAGTGGTGCGTTAGTGGAATTCCACATGGCAGTTTTCTATTGTTGGCACATAATGGGCATTGGGAAAGAATGCAAGGGGCAAACGATTTTACAATGAATTGTCGATGACTATTCTAATTAATTTGTAGTGCCACATGATTCCATATATAAGGAGCTTATGTGCTGATTTTGTGCCATCATGATTACGTTTACGTGCCATCCTCTTGTTTTTCTTGATTTGCAACCTAAAACATTGACAATTAGTCTATTTCTATTTCTATAAATACGAACTAGCAATTTTTTTTATTAAATACAAAATTAATGTGTTACAATATTGGTTCTTTAAAAAAAATTTGCTACAATACTGTGAGTCAAACTCACAATCTCTTATTGATAAAGAGAGAATTATGCCACTACACCAAACGGTACTGGGCTACGAACTAACAATCTTAAACCTCGATAGTAGTTGAAATACCAGTCATAATAATAATATAAATTAATCAAGCAAGGTAAAGGGTCATTGACTCATTGTCATGTGACTCATGTCACATTATTTTTGTTTTATCGGAACTCATGTCACATATTACTAATCACCTCACCAATATTAATACTTACACATTTCTATAAGAATTGAAATTTGTTTAGTCCTTATGGTTTTATTTTAATCTGAATACTCCTTAAAGTCACGATTTTTCATCAAAATAGTCTTTATGGTTTTATTTTAATCTGAATAGTCCTTAAAGTCATGATTTTTCATCCAAATAGTCATTCTGACAATTTGCTCAGTTAAAGGCCATAATGACTATTTAGATGAAAAATTGTGACTTTAAGGACTATTCAGATTAAAATAAAACCAGAAGGACTATTTGGATGAAAAATCGTAACTTTAAGGACTATTCAGATTAAAATAAAACCATAAGAACTAAACAAATGTCAATTTTAAACCAGAAAGACTATACAATATTTTACCTTTTCTATAATAGACAAGCGCAATGGTTAAAAGCCACACAGATTGTCTCTTCAGATTTTTTTCACCAGTGGTAGGTGAGTGGTAGGCTTATAAAAACCAGACTCCTTCACTATTGTTGATTCGTGCCTCTTTCCTTACAACTGAATCAACTCCCTCTATCTATATTGTCTCTTTGGCAAAACACCACCAATTAGGCAAAGATGCCTGCTGATCACAGCTCTTCACTTTCCGGCCATGGCCAAACTGTGTGTGTCACCGGAGCCGGAGGCTTCATCGCTTCTTGGTTGGTGAAGCTCCTGCTGGATAGAGGCTATAATGTGAGAGGAACCGTCAGAAACCCAGGTGCATACATAATTCAGCTCATCATTTTAACCTAATCTAGCATCACAGTCGGGATGTGAATCAAAACTGGAATCAAATTTCCCGATTCTAATACGATTGTGTGTATTATATACCCACTGTAAACATAAACAGTTGTCAACTTTCCTTAAGCTAGCGCACGTAGAATTGTTATATTTGTTTCTGTATATATTTACTTATTTTGGTTTGAACGGATATATAGAGGACCCAAAGAATGCTCATCTGAGGGAGCTGGAAGGAGCCAAAGAGAGGCTGAGCTTGCGGAAAGCCGATCTTCTGGATTTCGAGAGCCTGAAAGAAGCCATTAACGGCTGTGATGGCGTTTTCCACACTGCATCGCCTGTAACTGATGATCCGGTGAGTTTCCCAGGCCAGCGTTTGCTTCCGTTACTGTACTTGCTTTCTTTCTTTCCTTTTCCGTTTGGTTGGTGAGAAAATGATAGCCAAAAACTAGTGTCTTCGATCGAACGTAGTAGTCGCTCATTGCGTTTGAATTCTTCAAACAAAAGCATCTTTATTAGGTGGTTGTCGCCATGTACAGCGCAGTTGCTTATTTTTCCGAAGGTGATCGATGTCGAGTACAAAAACCAAACTTTTCTTGTAGTGGATGTGGTGATCAGACCCACCAAAAAACAGTCATTTAGATTTTTTTGAAGGAATAAGTTTTTGTGTGTGTGTGTGTAGGAAGGAACAA
>NC_020496.1:16862274-16863337 GCF_000184155.1 Fragaria vesca subsp. vesca | reverse complement strand
ATAAATGCAGTATAGGAAAAGCCATATTGCTAGGAAATAAAGAAAGAATTTCGAGTACAGCTAACCCAGCTGTCTACTCAGATCTCAAATCTAGCAGCACAGCTAGATACTGAGAAAGTTAAAACTTACAAATTTAAACATGTAAGTCTTCAAGTTCTTAAGCAAATAAATTGGAGTGAAGATTTCACGCTAGAGAAGATAACCAGTTTTCTCCAGCTATCAGAACTATTAGAGGACATATCTGATCCAACTTTTGAACAAATTAAGAGAATTTGTCTTTTTGAAACAAAAAATCATCTTCCATATCATCTCTTTACAGATATTTATGTTAAAATCCATAATCATGGTCAAGTAATTCAAGACATGTTTCTAGAACATTCAGAATCTATGAATGTTAAGGATGATGGAATCCCTAAACTGAGTTTCATCATAAACCATGATGAATGGAATCTTGCAGCTATTGAATGGGGAATAACTAACCAGGTTATTTTCCAAAATTTAGATTATGCTACCATAAAAGATTTTCCTCAATTCATTAAAACAATGGTGTATCATGTAGCAAAAAGCTACAGACTCTCCAAATATCTCACATTCAGCATTGCAAGTACTATTGGATGGAGAGAAAGAGAAAAGTTCTTCCAACCATATCAGATATGGTTGTTAACAGAAACAGAAGACCATCAAGTTAATCAAGCTATGGTGCCACCAGAAACAGCCAACCGGTTGATCAGCAATCTTAACTTGGAACAATATGCAATTCAGAGTGGAGCTCATCTAAAAGATGTTGCCGAAGACATCAGGAAAAGCAATTTGCTTAAACTGACAGATGGACGGTGAGTTTTCGCTACACATATGGCAAGCAGCTATCAGCCTACTCCTGAACAACAGAAGCAAGCAGATGATTTACTATCTGACATGGCTACAGATATTAGCCAGTTGGACCTCCCGTTTATGGTAGGACAAGAAATTGAAGAGTTGTCCAATTTACCTCTCCTAGATTCCAACTCAAATCAGAGTATGGGATTAGATGACGTGGGCTATCAGAATCTCGACAACGCTATGG
>NC_020496.1:16860338-16861721 GCF_000184155.1 Fragaria vesca subsp. vesca | reverse complement strand
AATATATATATATATATATATATATATATAATGCAGAGTTTCCTATTATCGTTTTCTTCTTTTTGAACAGCTATGGCTTTCCAGTTTTGTCTATTAAGGCCATGAAATCTTAAAATTAAAGAGATTATTGGTGCTTAATCTTATAGTGACTAAGTTATAAAATGACAATACATGCAGGAACAAATGGTGGAACCGGCAGTGAATGGAACAAAGAATGTGATCGTTGCCGCTGCTGAAGCCAAGGTTAAACGCGTCGTCTTCACGTCTTCAATCGGTGCCGTCTACATGGACCCAGCCCGAGGTCCCGATGTCGTTGTCGACGAGTCTTGTTGGAGTGACCTCGAGTTTTGCAAGAACACCAAGGTAACATACATATATAACCCTTAAATTCTACCATGTCTTTTTTTTTTTTACCATGAATCGGAGCTGTAATATTGGAAACCCTAAACTCTTAACGGTCATTTTTACATTTACCAACATTCAGAACTGGTACTGCTACGGCAAAGCTGTGGCGGAGCAAGCAGCGTGGGAAGAGGCCAAAGAGAGAGGAGTGGACTTGGTGGTGGTGAACCCAGTTCTGGTGCTTGGACCACTGCTCCAACCCACCATCAACGCCAGCATCATCCACATCCTCAAGTACTTGACTGGCTCGGCCAAGACTTATGCCAATTCTGTTCAGGCCTATGTGCATGTCAAGGATGTGGCATTAGCACACATACTGGTGTACGAAACTCCCTCGGCATCTGGCCGTTATCTCTGCGCCGAGAGCGTCCTTCACCGTGGAGATGTGGTCGAAATCCTCGCCAAGTTCTTCCCTGAATACCCCATACCCAGCAAGTAAGTAGCAGTACTTCTTCATCGATCGATATATTGTCATCAGTTATGTCATCACCACATTTTTGTTCACCTACTGAAACACATAACTCTAATACTTTAAGGCAGACCAAACTAAGAAATTAAACACATTGCCAATTGCTGTCAAACCCTATAACAACAACATAGAATAGATCATTGTTGGGTTTTTTTTTTTATCGATGAATTTAGTTTCATTATTATGTGAGTGACACTCTACCAGAAGGATTAGAAAATGCCTATTGTCCCAAGATGGAAGATTCAAGGAATTTAATTAGTTTAGTCCCTTGAATAACATGTACAAACCTAGCTATATACAGCGAAACATATAGTCTTTGTTTTTAGTATTGCCTCCCATATGGGAATATAGACCAAATAAACCTATCATCCCAAGGTAGTGTTCTCTGTTTAATTGGTTTGTTTAGCTTGAGAAAATATCATTGACTTTCTAATTATCTAAGAGCATCTCCAACAGGTTCCCTATTTTTTTGAACTTCTCAATTTTGAGGAATATAGAGCTGTTTTTAGGTC
>NC_020496.1:16855118-16860075 GCF_000184155.1 Fragaria vesca subsp. vesca | reverse complement strand
AAAAAAAAAAAAAAAAAATAAATAATAATAATAATAATAATAATCAGGAGAAAATTAATTAATATCAGGATTTCCACCAATGAATTGAAGGAATGGTGATATATCAACTGCCATAGTATGTTTTCTTAGTAAGCTAAATAAAACATGAATAATATGATAATATTTAACCAGAAAAGAAGGTTTGATGGGA
Organism: Fragaria vesca subsp. vesca; assembly: GCF_000184155.1. Taxonomy (NCBI): domain Eukaryota; kingdom Viridiplantae; phylum Streptophyta; class Magnoliopsida; order Rosales; family Rosaceae; genus Fragaria; species Fragaria vesca. Next base: position 16,859,885 of record NC_020496.1, on the reverse strand, counting down.
AATAGTTTGATGACCAAGCTTCTTCTTCTTCTTTTTCGGTTCTAGAATTTTGATGACTATGGAACAAGTAATTGAATTTTCGTTTCACAAATATAATAATTTTCTTTAAATTTCAGTTACCCTTTCTAGTAATTATTGTTCATATTTCTTAATTCGTGTTTAGATATATAAATATATCTCCACGACTAAATTCGTGTTAAGTTAATTACCTTGTGGCTTCTATTTGTAATTTCTCTTTTTAGTAAATAAATATGAATAAATAAAACACAACTAGCTAGAGAAAAATTGTGAATACTCGATTGAATATTTTCTTCCCAGAAGTTCAAATGAATCCAGAATTGTGTGTGTTTTTTTCATTTCAAGTGGGTGGTGGGGGGCATTAGGTGTAGGTATACCGACCAACCTTGACTAATCTATATTATCCAACTAAAAAGACCGGACACAATGCAAAATTGAGCCCCAAAGGTTGAAATTGTGACACAAAATGAACACTTGTTGTGGAGCTGAGGAGTTCTTACCAACTCCCATGACTTGATGTCACCCTCGCATTCTGAACATCTGTCTCTTCCAGTCATTACCTACCCCCATCATTCCTTGGTATCTCAGGCCTGCACTACTTATTGGAGTCAATCATGAAGTAGCATCATTGTCCATGTCAACAATCATTGATCTTATTAAGTGGGTCAGCAAAAAATTCAAAACAAAGGAAATAATCTTTTTCCATCAAGACTAATTTGTGCATGCCCTTATTTTCTTGAAGGAGTTTGTGGAATAATTTTGTATTACTTGTTTGTTTTCAAAGCAGTTTAGTATGTAATATACTTGCATTTTGGAAACATACACATATGACTACATGCTGATGAGTGATACATATTCTTCTACTTTTGCAGGTTGAAAGATGATGGGAAACCCAGAGCAATACCCTACAAGTTTTCAAACCAGAAGCTACAAGACTTGGGTTTGGAGTTCACTTCTGTGAAACAGAGCCTATATGACACTGTCAAGAGCTTGCAGGAGAAGGGTCACCTTAAGGTTCCTACAAAGCAAGAAGAAGACTCCATCAAGATCCAATAAGGCTTATTTGGGTGCTGCTAGCTGAAACTAATTGCAGGCTCTGCCCCAATAATGTGGTAATGATCAGAATATTATGAACAACTCTTAATGAAAGAGCAATGTAAAGTTGCCAGTGTTTTGTGTCTATGGCAAATCTCCTAAATCCTAATTAGTGTTTTTCTTTTTCTTCTTTATAAACTCTAATTGTGATTTGGTGCAATATTATAGATCTTTAATCGATCGTACTTTTGAATTTGATGTCAAAGTTTGAAGGAGTTGTTTGCAGTCCGATTATCAAACCTATATCTATAAAAACAAGAACAATAACATGACTGATCTTCTCAGTAAAACTGTGAATACACCCGTTAACAACATTTCATAATACTGAAAGAACATAGGTATTGCATCTAAGCTCGACTGGAAATCGTGTTACTATTAATAAAGACATAATCATATACTTATGAAAACGTCTTCATCCCTACTTTAAGTGAACCACACCTCGTCCTAACCATGATACTGCACTGATAGCTTCAATGCATGGAAGCTAGCTCCATTCTATTACTCGAGGTCCACAAGGAACACAAAGCCATGATCATGATCACCATTGCTGAGCTATGATCGGTAGACTTACAGGTCCACTGGGGTAGGTGAAGGGTGTGCGGAATAGTACGCCTTCATCTTTGACAACATGCATTGGCTTTGTGGAGTATGCATGAGAGGGTTCATGTATATCTTCTTCACTTGAATATAGTTTCAAATAGTCGAACCAAGCAATTTGACATTATAGTATAACTACAAAGCTGGATCAAAAGGATCAAGTTAATCAGCCTATCTTTTTCATGTAAAGCATGGCGGTTTTGTTTAAAGAATTGAGCCTGCTAGTGATCAAATTAGGTGAAATCCTGAATAGTGTACTTTAGTGAGAAAGCAATGGCATACTAATCTTCCAGCCTTAAGAGCACTGAAAAAGAGAGTAAAGCAAATGCTTACTTTCAAGATATGAAAAAAGATCCAAAGAAAAAAAGGATGGTTTGGTTCAACCAGACGAGACAAGGAAAGATAGATTGCAAGTTTTTTGGATTATATACATTAAAAAGAAGAGGGAATTATTCAGGAAAGACATTTTAGACATCAGAAGCACGTTATTTTAAACGTTGGGACCCTAAGTCCTAGAAAAGCTGCATTATTGTTCTAGCTCACAGCCTCACACAACTAGCTCATCAATCTATAGATCTTCAGTAGATCTCCTTTGAGGAAGTTGCATGCTTACAATATCTTCTCTTGGAAGACAACCCGGCTGCGCATTTGCCATTTCTCTGCTTTCAGGAGTTGTTAATGCCAAAAGATGTGGAGCCTCTTTATTTTTACGGAACACCAGATATACAATTCCGGCCAAATACATTGTCATGCCTGAAAATCCAAGTATTCCAAGAAACACGATACCTACTAGTTCAAAGTGACTATGAAGAAGTATCTTGATGAATCCACTCATCAAATAGTAGATGTTGATGGCCATGAGAAGAGAACCAATGATCCAAGTGATAGCCGAAATCTGTAATCAGAGTGTATAACAGATTAACAATTTTTGTGGAGATGAATAAGACTGGCATGGGAAATGTTCACTTGACAGATATTTAGGTATGTTATGTTGACAAACTTGCAATTGCAAATTGAATAGGTGGACTTCAATTATGTATTCTAACAAGAAAGCACTGCTCCTACAGTATAGTTTAGACTCTTTGCATATATCAAATATTGAGGTTAGTCTACTTTAATATCTGTCCAACAATTGGCATCGATCCTAAGAACAATAATAAATCAAAGGGATGGAAAACTGCAATTGAGTTCAAATGTTAGTCAATGTAAGGCTTACCGCAGTCGAGTTGGCATATACCCCCATCTTGGTGTTGCTGCTGGTGAACTTGAGAAGTGGAATCAGAGCAAAAGGCAGCTCAAATGATAAAATCATCTACAAAAACAACATGAGAAAAATGATTTGTAATTATTGGCATAATTCTGCGTTTTGACACATCGCAAGCTACTTAACAACTTTCAAACACCTCAAATAAGACAGGACTCATGAAAAGATAACCATTGATATATCATACATGTACGTAAAACTTTGATTACAGACGAGTATATCTTACTGATGCAACAATAATGAGCTTTCCAGCGCCAGCAGATCCACCAATGACTGCAACAATCAAACTAGGGACTATTGCCAAGCATCTTGTTAAGAAGTTTCGAATCCATGGCCTCAGTCGCAAATCAAGGAACCCCTTCAACAAGAAATATAAGAACATATTGCTAAAAACCAAAGATGACAGGCACAAGCAGTTTCTAATTGATTTTGATACGTCTGAAGTAGGTTGTACTATATCGGTGCAATTTCTGAGTTTTCTCCTAAAAGGCTAAAAGTTACCAAAATATAAAGGCGGTTGGAGTAGCACAGTTTATGTGTTGATGTTTCATCAAGGAGGGCCAGATAGAGATGTAACAGCTTAGTCCTAACAAAGAATATATTTTAACTTCATAGTAATTTTCTTTAAGTTGAAATCAGGAATTGAAGGCAAACAGTGGTATTCATAGTAAGGTACCTGCATAACGTATTGTCCTGCATATGTTCCTGTTATAGTAGAACTTTGACCTGATGCGAGCAAGGCTACAGCAAAGAGCTTGGAGCTCCAGCTACCTAGAACATTCTGTAAACAGAAAATATAAAACACCATCATAAAACATCATATTGAAAGTGAGATTCCGTAAAATTGGGATCTTATAGATATTGCATAACAGGACGATAACCATTTGCAGCACATACTCTTAGTAAAAAGGAAGCCTTATTCAAATCCAGGTCCTGGCAGTTCTTCTGATCTTCCGCACTCAAACTCGAGGAATTGCAAATTGCACCACTTACGGAAATAACAGAGACATTAATTAGGAAGGCCACCATGAGAGCAAAGCCACTTTCTACCATATAAAATCTGCATGCTTCCTGCACTCAAGATTTTTTTTTTTGTCAGATATAGCTCCTTAGTATTTTCAACTCCACGAGCAAGATGTATGTGGGAGTATGGGACAAATTGAAATCTTCCCTGCATGATTCCTTTACTGGTGATTTCAGTAAAATATCAACCAACCAATTTAAGAGTGGGGAAAATCAAGTGGCCAAGCAGAAACTAAAGACTCAAACTATTGCTTATATTCATCACCTTTTCAGTAAAGTCTATATATCCAAGGCAAGACTACATGACATATACTGATATACACTAATACAAGTGTAAGACCAGGAGGTAATTTCCCCCTTTTTTTTTTCACTCAATAATGTATGATGAATCTGACACCACCAAATTACCTTATGTGAGTGATGCAAGTAAGGAGAACCCGAAAAAAGTTATGAAAAAAATAAATAAATAATTTAGAACAAGTCCAGTTTTAATAATACCGAACACTTTAAGATACTGGGCTAATTCTGCTGCCAAAGCTTTTCATATGCACCTAAACTAGTCGTTTAGAAGAGATACTGAAAGACCATATAACTAAAGAGGACCGCATGAGATATACAAGTGATACAGTTATAGCAAAAGACAATTCTATGATTCATGATTGATGGAATGAGGAATATCCTCCAACAAACAATTATGCATGCTACTCACAAGACAAGTAATAGTACACATCAAGGCAACATATCAGCATATCATATGAAAAGCATTACTT
>NC_020496.1:16850853-16854676 GCF_000184155.1 Fragaria vesca subsp. vesca | reverse complement strand
AAGAGGTTGTGCCTGGTAGATAAGGCCAACAACAGTGAGCAAAGAGAACTAAACAAATAATGAATCCCAATTGATATAGAAATTCACAAGAAACCTACGGCATAACCATAGCACCAAGAAGCGAAATAGCGAGACCAGTAGCACCATTTCCTTTGAGTTGGGGAACGAAAAGCCCATCCAAAACTTCTGAAGCAGCAGGCTTTGCATAACCAAGCTCAGCAAAGAAGCATCCAGCAATTGTGAGTACAAGGAATGCAATCAGAAATTCAAGTTTCCTAACCTGCAAGCAGAAAAATGTATGGGTGTGATCATTTATACTTGAGGAATGGAAACCAAAGATCTTTGAGAAGCAGAAAAAACATAGGGAACGTATTGAGTTACCCCATATTGTTGTAATGCCAGAAGCATCAATGTACTCAGTCCTGTAAGGAGAACACCAATCCATATAGGTATATTGAAGAGCATGTTCAATGCAAAGGCAGTTCCAATCACTGGTACAGAAGACGAGTCACAATAAATTGAGAAAAAAATATGTCTTATTAGTATAACTCTGATAATGGAAACTATAGCAGTCATGTATCGCACCAAGTAAGGGTTCTAAGAACAAAATAAACAAAATATATAGATCCAGTTACTTCTAATTTGTCTAAATTGATGCCAACACCCGAGAGAAACACTTACCTTCAGGAATGTCACATGCAACTATAGAAATCTCAGCAAGAACCCAAAGTATGAAGTTTGTTTTCTTAGGATATTCAGCTCTACAGTGCTCGGCCAAATGTTTTCCTACACTTTAAAAATAACAATTGACTAGATAATCTGAGGAAAATAACTAGCTATTGTCAAAAAATAAACAGAAAATGCAGGAAATAAGCTTTGCCATATCACTTGCCTGTGACTACCCCAAGATTGGCAGCTAGGGACTGAATGACAAGAGCAGCACATGAAGCAACTAATATTATCCAAAGTAGCTGGAAAGAGAGTTACTAAGAATTGTTATCATCCATCAGTCCTTGTACTTAAGAATAACAATTGAAAATAAAACCATCTGCACATAATGACATAAAGCTATGTTTTTTTTCTATATTATTAGGGTCACAATTATAGAACAATAAAATTTCAATCTGGAGATACTGGACATCTTACAGAACTTATAAAAAAAGAATTTGTCATTTACTTCATATAGGCCTAGGAAGTTCAGTTTTTCTTAATATCAAAATAGCTTTATCATGCGAAATTGGTTTACTCTTGCTTGACACTAATCCAGTACGCTTGAGATTTTGTGTTAGCAGACCATGTTGTGTCAATAGTTGCTACACTGAACCAAATGCCATCTCATAATTACAAAGGTAAGAAGACTGCATTAATGGAGAAATACGTACCCCATATTTGTACTGTGCCCCTGACTGTAAATCTGTCTCAACTGCAAGTCAATAAAATAGATGAGGTTATGTTACAAAAATAAAAATAAACGAACAAAACAAAAGCCAAAACAAAAACAGCAAGAAATAAGAAGCTGACAGCAAATGAAGTAACATTCTTACAATTTCCAGGATCTATATACGCAATTGAAACAAGAAAACCCGGACCCATGTAGGCAAACAGATTTTTCCAGCTTGTCTTCTGCATAAACAAAACGGTAACAGTAATGAATCAATGAATTCCCAGTGGACAATTACCCTCATCAACATGAGTTTCATTTCAATTGGCAAAACATCAAAAAGAACAAAGTAGAAAATGACAGATAGAACAGAAAGAAAGTTCAGTGATGTGATTTCATCATTTCAATAACAGGTTAATAAAATTGACTATTCATATAAAGGTGGGTTACAGTATTCCATTCACTCTATCATCTAGAACAGCTCCACAGCAAAATGCTCTAAAACAAGGAAACACAAACAAGCTCTACGCAGTTGACCATCCATTTCCTACCAAACGTTTCCAGTTAACCCACCAAATTATGCTACAATTTCTACATCTTACACACTCACTTCAGCCAAACCACTCCCACCTCCCACCCTTGCTACTAACAAGGATATCAATGAACATCTATATTAGTCAATAGTCGTTCTTATTTGATTCCACTTAAAACTTAAAAATCCTGCAAATGTTTGAGCAAATCCCCTTGAACTTTCTGGGGCTAATTTGCAAAACACAGTTGATACTTACACATCAAGTATTAAACTGAAATTCACATAAAGCAATCATATATTTTCTTATAAAACTTTAGAAATCATATATTTTCTTATAAAACTTTAGAAAGAAGAAATCAAAGTGCTTATTTTCAAACAATTTTGGGTTGCCTTGGCCAGTTTCATTCGTAATGCTTCCATATGAATTGTTCAATGAACAATGATGAATGATGATAAACAAAGAAATTTTTGACAATGAATTAATCTCACATCTGGAACCACAATTTTCTCAGTATCCGAGTTCTCAATGAGCGGCTCATTTGAGCAACTTCGGTTTCCAGCACTTGCAATGAACTGTGGCTGCTCGCTACCTGCAGCAGCCATCTTCCTCCTTCCTCTACTTCAGCACGGCCGAAACAAAGCAATTAATCCTTTCCACGTCAAACTACATTCAAACACTCATAAGCAGCCTCTTTATCAAATTGGATCGAGCTAGCTATTCACCATGACGCAATTTCAAGAATTGGGTTAGTTTGAAAACACAAAGAGCACAATTAAGTTGGGAAATGATGGAAAATCTTACCTCTGTTTGATGCTGAAACAGTTGAAGCAAAGCCGCCACCTTTGAAGGAATCTTCTAGGATGCTTCAAGTGCCAATAGAAACCAAAGATATAAGAATGCTGAATGCAACTAAGTCACTAAGGCTGATATTAAGAAAGATAACTAAGAACCTTTGGATCCCAGATAAAGAAAAAATAATTATTTACATTGAAACACTACAAGTTCATACTTTACCAATATTTTTCTGGACAACCAAGAACAGCTACAAATGAATAGAGAGAAATGGGAAAACACTACAAGTTGAAACGAGCTTTACAAACCTTATATTCCAATCTTTGTTTTAAGTAGCAGACTCCAAGTGCAGTCTCTCCCTCTCTTTAGCCCGCTCTCTCTCTCTGAGAAAATTGCGGGCTCTATCTATGGAGGAATGGAGGATGCTTCAGAAGTTATTATATAGCACTGGGACCGCCGCGTGTATATAGCATGGGGCAATCTGATTGGTCCATTGTCCATGGAGAAAAATTTACAAATCGTACCCCAAATAACAGTCGTTCATCATTTCAGTATACCAATTTCGAAAACTATAATATCATCACCTCAACATCGAATCTCAAAAACCTTTTATTACCTGCCGTCATTAACGGCGTCAACTCCATTGTCACATAAGATACTAAATGGGTAACTTCGTCTTTTACTCCCTCTCTCCATCTCAAATAGTCAAATACATGCCACCAAAACCCAGAAAGTATAAACAGCAATTTCAAATCAAAAGGCTGATGGGGCTTTGAGTCAGATCGATCATCATTTTCTCGTGTTCAAGGTGAGAGTTATGTTAATTGTTGAGAAAAATTCTTTAACTAGTGTCTTCTGATATTGTTCTTGATGCTCACTTCTTCAACGTCATCTACAACCAAATCCATGTACTCATCATTACCAATGAGCGGCCTTCAATCCTGTTGTCTTTCTGTTGAAAGAGTCCAATCTGAATTTCGTGTTTTACTCTTGGAGGAACCCAAAAGTCAAGTAAAGGGCTGGGTCATGATCCTATGAACTTTGGTGCTGGTGATTGTTGCGAAGGCTCCTTGGTCGTAGAAAAGAGAAAGGATTTAGTTAGAGGATCTGGGAGGAT
>NC_020496.1:16846740-16849792 GCF_000184155.1 Fragaria vesca subsp. vesca | reverse complement strand
TGTGTGTGTATATATATATATATATATATATATATATATTTTGAGTTGAACTAATAAAAAATTGAGCTAGTAATAAGTAATAAAAAACAGAAAGTTGAGCTGAAAGATTGAGAGACGAAAATATCTTTTGAGAAATAGAGGTTTGACACCATTATAATGGGTATGTATTAAAATTGGTTTGAGTTTTAGTGTTGAGGTACATATGTGATAGTTTTTAAAAATGATATGCCAAAAAAATTTACTCTTGTCCATATAACTTTTTTTCTTTTTATTTTCTGATAAATACAAAACCAGTCAAAAGTCAATACTTATATTATTCAGCAAGCAGTACCAAGATAACCCAACCATCAGAACCGACAATAAGAAATTACCTCTTTAGGCTAACAACCTAGCCTAGACTAGACTTAAAAACCAAAATACACCTATGAAAACCTTTTTTTTCAAGCTCTACCTGACTTAACAACCAAATCTAAGCAGAATCTGTGCCCCAACTCAATTAAGCCATGTTTTTGGCAATATAGACTCAATACAGCCAGGCCCACCGCAGAATGACAGCCCAAACTTCACATCCAAGCAAGTAAATTCTAGCAGGCCCATGACTCATAAAAATGAGTCCAGACCCACCAAGGTCCACGAGTGAGCACCTCCATCCGAGAAGCATCGACGCCGCCGTTAAGATTCCACTTTCATCCTTATCGCCGGCAAGAGATCCGACAATAAGGTCGCCGCCACGAACCTCAATGCCATGGTCGTTTTCCAAAATCCCACTTCCGGTAGAGAGTCGCACGACCATGATAGGGTGATCATGCATGCAGGCCGTCTAGTGAGGCAGAGAAGTGAGTAGGGAAAAAAAAGTAAATTTATCGACTTATTGTAGAGTTTGTAAGGAATCATTTCCCCTCTTTATTTTCTCTTGCTTGAGGAGGAAAAAATTCCCTTTTATTTTGCCAATCCAACGCTTACTTCCGCGAACCAAACCGAAGATTAAAGTGAAGACGAAAGATTCAAACTGAAAAACAGAACCTTAAATACATATTGTTTTCCATTTTATATTGTTTGATTCGTTTACCAGTTTCACCTTAAATATATCTTTTGATGTTCTAGGATATTCTCTATGTGTGCCTTGGCCTTATGCCAATTAGGGCTGGGCACGGGACGGGACGGGCCGGGATTTGGTGAATCTCGTCCCGTCCGAAAATAAAAGAACGGGACGGGAATGTGTTTTTAAAAATATGTCCCGTACGTCCCGATCCCGATCGGGATCGGGACGGGACCGGGACGGGATCGAGATACCCGAAAAATTATTTTTTTTTTTCTAAGAAAAATTAATTGATTATCAAACACCACCACATGTGGAAAAACGAGTTGAGAAACTCCAAGCATTCAAATGCTCCACCACAATTGATCAGTGTATGTAAATTTTCGACTATTTTTATGCTGTTTGGAACAACATTAATAGAAATTAATGGAAGAAAAAATATCCAAAAACACATAAACAAAAAAAAAGAACATTGATGAAATTAGAAGTACTAAAATCAACAAGAACATAGCTGCATAGATGCTAAATTACATCCCACTTTAAAAGTACCAAACATCCCACATTAAAAATTAACCCTCAAACAACAACTAAAAATATCCAAAATCACACAAGCAAAAAAAAAGAACATGAATGAAATTAAAAGTATTATTTTAGACCAAATTAAAAGTGGTTGAGTGCATTGTAACACCATGCAACCTAAAAAATCAAGTATAAAATGAATAAAATCAAGTATTCTAATATTACGGGACGGGACGAGATTTTTCGGGATAGTCCCGTCCCGTTATGGTAATGTTAAAACGGGACGGGACGGGACGGGACGGGACGGGACGGGACGGGACGGGACGGGACGGGATTGCTATTTTCAAAACCTATCTCGTCCCGTCCCGCTAACTTTCGGGACGGGACCGGTACAGGATCGGGATTCCGGTACTAAGTGCTTAGCCCTAATGCCAATAGGATATGTAGTTAGACTAGATCTATGTATTCATATCCTTACCATATTGGTATTGTGTAATTCCCTATATAAAGGGCTCCTATCAATGAATAAGATGATAATTCTCTTGCTATCTCTTTGTCTCTACCATTAATCCTTCATCACGTTATCATGCACTTTGTTCTAACCCTAGAGCCAATAGCCCACCATTTTTTTTCTAAACCCTAAAATCGGGCAGCCTTGTTTTTCCCGATTTCCGACCAAAATTCCGACTGCCCTCCGCCGGAATTTTATATCCCTAGAAAGCTCTCTCCGCCTCCGATCCAACGTCGCCGGTTTCACCCTGAGAACCGGCCGGAAAGTCTCCGAACCGGCTGCCGGAAGATTCCAGACCGCCGCCGCTACCGACCACCGGTTCACCACCTTCCCTTGCTCCGATCAACCTGAAATTTTGACAGCAGCTTCCCCATCCAGTGCTGCTCCTCCTATCAAATTTTCAGCCCCAAATTCGAAGTATAAGTAGGCAAAACGTTATTTCTCCTCTCGACAGCCTCTAGAAAGGTATGTTTTTTGAAACCTTAAACTTTTCCAAGTTCAATAACTCGGGGAGGATAAAATCCTTTCCTCCCTTCTCCATCTCCATTCTATGCTTGGGATTTTGTGCGTGCAGATACCCAAATCCCGGAATTTTATTCGCGGGTCAAGAGTATGTTTGATCACTCTTGTTTCTTTGTCCGGGTTGTGTTTGATCAACCCCGACCTTTCACCGGATTCGCGGCTTTTCTGGATTGTGTATGATCAATCCGAAGGACAAACCATTAAAAGCATCGTTTGTGACCTCTATCGAGTCTCATAACAGCTTGGTTTTGTATGCAAGAGCAATGTAACATTCTGCTCCTTTGAGTTTTGACGTACTAGATGCCTAAGGCGGATCTTCGCTTGGTATCTGTGGAACCTTTCATTGGAAAGGATTAAACCACATGTTTTGACCCCCAGGCTAACAAGCCTAAATGCCGAGATTTCACATCTCATGCGCTCAAAGTCTTTGACGCGCCACATCGACAAAAGCCTTCAATGGC
>NC_020496.1:16838861-16843777 GCF_000184155.1 Fragaria vesca subsp. vesca | reverse complement strand
TTGAGTGAGTTATGGCCGTTTTCGTAAAGTAGGACGAATCTGTCCGAGAATCTGATTTTGGCAAAACAGTCAACTTCGACGGGATTTTGTGAACAGCTCCTGATGAACCAGAATGTGTGTAATATACGGTTGGAAAGCTAAATGAGTCTAGTTTCCAAAACCGTTTACAGTTCGTTCATATGTATTTCCTAAAGGAAGTTACGACTGTTCTAGTAATTGAAGGTCATGCTGCGCGGAAACCTGATTTCCTGCACGAACTTATGTTTTGAGTTCACAAGCGACCTTCTCCTCAAGATCTAAGTGTAAAAGATCATTTGAGGACAATACGGCATGATTTAGTTAATCATTGCCCAATGCCACATTTGAAGACATGTTAAAAAGCATTGACATGCTAAGTTTTTGAAACTTCCGTGATTAGTAAGAATCAGGAAGAGCCCTATGATTGATGTAAAGATGAGGGGGAGGTGCGAACTTCAGGGGGAGTCTAGCACATACATACATGTCACTATCAAATGTGAAAGGTGCGTTGTACTCTTTTTCTCCTACGATCAAGGTTCAGTTTTTCTCCCACAGGGTTTTTATGACTTGACGAGGTTTTTGACGAGGCAACAGATCAGCACCATCGGCATATCAGCGCGCGGTACAAGGGGGAGTGTTCTAGGATATTCTCTATGTGTGCATTGCCCTTATGCCAATAGGATATGTAGTTAGACTAGATCTATGTATTCATATCCTTATTATATTGGTATTGTGTAATTCCCTATATAAAGGGCTCCTATCAATGAATAAGATGATGATTCTCTTGCTATCTCTTTGTCTCTACACTTTATTCTTCATCATTTGACACAATATAGATTGATATTTCTCACGACTAAAAATGTTCAACACTAAATCTCTCAAAATCTCATGCAAAACCTTTTGAAAGCCATCGTACTTATCGTATTTATGTGCAACAGTGCAAGCAAGCCGAACACAGTTTTTTGCATTATACTTCAAATCACCTTTTCATCGCCATACACTAGATTCTAAATCAAACGGTTAGGGGATGCGATTGGCCGTCGTAGGTTTCACGCACACCAAAAGTCGATGTACGAAATCACCAGTGTTGTCTTCATATGTTGTACTTGCTTATATTAGATGTCAAATTTTACTTAAAAGAAGAATGAAAGAGTGGATGATACACTTTGAAACATTTCATTTTGTCGACAGAAATCAACGGTGACTGGAATAGCATTCTGGAATTTGAGGTATGTTCGTTTTGGTTACGGTATATTGGTATATGTTCTCTTAGATCAAAAGGAGAAGAATTTGGTATAGGGTCCTAAGACTAAGATTAGTATATTACATTTACATGACAATGATATCTAGAGGCTCCACAACTCCTTTTCAGCTTGTGAACTTGTGGTTTTTCATTTTGCAATTGGGTCTCGAAGATCTGTTCCATTAATCATGGCGTTGAGCTATTCTCATATTGAGTTGAAGTCTGATTGTTTAATTCGAATATTTGTGACCAATATACATTAACGGATGCAGGATTTTTCTTTAGTGGAAGCCATTCTCCTTGCAGTAGTGCATTAAGCCATCTTCGTCTTTAAATCTCTAATCAAAAAATTGATGTACTGTTTTCCCTAAACCTTAAAATTGAAAGTGAAATAATCACTTAATGTGCGATGACTTTCACTTGTGAACTAACGAAAATTCTTATATGCACCAAGACGCAAGTAAATCAATAGTTGTAATTTAATCTCAACACCAACATCAATAATAACGACGTTAAAGTGCTGGAAACCCAAAAAAAAAAAGATGCGGTAAAAACCAAATTTCTCTTCAACTTCAACTGTTCTATACTTGGAGAATTCTAGCGTCGAGGTTGCACAACCCAAAAAGTGAACTGCTATATTATCAGAAAAGAAAAGTAAGTTTCAAAAAATGTTGCAGAGAGCAACAATTAACCTGGTGGTGGTTCTTGAGGTGGTAAAGTGTGAGACCTTTCACACCCATAACCATCATGATCGTCTTGGGTGGTTCAGAGAGTAACGAGGGCGGCGACGGAGGAGAACTCAGCCACGACCTTTGCACAGTCCCTCGTCTGTGGGGGAGGCAGAGTCCCGGGTGCGGACGGCGACGCCGGGATCGAAGAGAGCTTGGGCGGAATCTCTGGGAGATCGGTTTTCTGTCGGGTTCATATTGCAGATTGGAGGCGTTTCGGCGTCGAAGATCGATCCAGGAGATCGGGTTTCGATCTGGGCATCGTATTTCGGAGACTCGTTGAGGGCGTTTGACTTTTTGATTGAGTTCAACTTTTGAAAGAGGCGAAGGGGTTGATGAGGCCATTGGTTATGGGTAAGACTGACCGGAAAGTCTGCTGACAGCGGCGGACGTGGTGCAGATGGGTGGCTGTACTTGCCTTTTTCGTTTTATTTTTTTTTTTGGAAAATACCTTTTCGATTGGGGTTGGGGTTAATTTCCTTTTTTTTGTCTTAGTCTGACTAACTAACGTCTGTTTAACACACAAGACTGGTTTAAGTGCATGGTGCACTGAATCCACTCTGGTGAACTAAACAGTTAGTTCGCAAACAATACTCCTTGTCTGCGAAAAATTCCTATTTGTCCCCCTTTTTCTCCCCCTTTTTTGGGTTTCTATGAAACGTAATATTCCTATTTGTCCTCTGAACAAATGAGTGGCCACTTGCCCCTGTGTCATCTGTGCATCGTTCATTCTCCTTCACTACTGCATAGTCCTAAATTGCTATGTTCATATCATTATTTATAAGTTCCAAGATTTTGCAGCTCCATGAATCGTATGAAGTTCTCCCTAGCAAATAGAAGAACATGTTAAAAGCAGTCAACCAAGGCTGGATGGTTAGGAAATGATCAGAAATGAGAACCAACCAAAGTACCAAACCCAGTCTCAGTCTTCAATGGTCCATAACGCTCACATCTCTTTGCTTCAAGGGCCATAGCCCAATAGTATCTTTATATTGTTAGAGCTTTTGGGGTAATGAACCCAGTGGCTCCTAGCGTTTCCGTATCTGCTTTTGTATTGTTTCTTTTCTGAGTAGTGCTAGGGACACTAAATATTCGTACCAAAATTATGTACCGAATGATATGGCATGTGCCAACTTATCAGTTATATTTAGAATGAATTGCTAGATGAATTTTCTTTTCTAATTTTTTATCAAAATAAATTAAAAAACAATAAATACTTTACTAATTTTTATCAATAGATTTTAAATCAATAAAATTGAAACATTTATTTCCAAAAGAACATCCAAACCTTTTGAAACGGTCGATGATCTGCATTCAATTATATGAATTAGTGCTTGATCGAAAAAATTATATGGCCGGATTAATGGGTGGTCTAGTGATTACTTGGTGTTGGGATACCCCTTTTTCTTTTCTTTTTTCCAACAATGACAAGGTAAAACAAATTGCAGAATAAGTATAGCACATTGAAAAACCTATATATTGATTCTCAATTCAAGCCTAGCTATATTGATTCTCAATTCAATCCTATATTGATTCTTCATTCACATGGTATAAGAATAATTTTGAGTATGACATGGGAAAGAGAAAAGAACTTCTGGTAAATAGGTGGCTTTTAGGCCTTGTTTGGTTTATGGAAAGTAACCATCAAGAAAGGAAAGTTGTTCTTTCCTTGCGTTTGGGAATGTTGAAGAAAATGAAAGTATTTCCTGAGGGTTGAAAAAATATGAGGGAAAGTTATTCCTTCCAAAATCTATAGTAACCGTTTTCCCATCTCCTTTTCTTGCATTTATTATTCACAATATATTATTTTATTATTTTAATTAACAACTTTCCAGATAATTTTCCTTGTGTTACTAAACATCGGAACGGAAAATCATCAGAAAATTTTATTTCCCTTGTCTTTCCCTTCCCGTGGGAAAGATAAAAGAACTACTTTCCTTTCCACGAACCAAACGAGGCCCTAATGGCTAATCAAAAATAGTGAAACACCTAAACTGGAGAGATGCTCATCAATAACATAAGGGAGAATGATAATTTTTTTTTTTCTAATGAAGAATAATTTAGGTCTATACAGTATATTCTTATATTTTTGTTCTTTTTTCTTTAGATATAAAAAATTGCATGATTCCATATCATCACTTTCTTAATAGGAAGATTAATGACATGAAAAATGCCACGTCATTGGGTATCAATATTTGGTATAAAATTTTGGTGTCTTTAGCATTTTCCTTTCTGAATTTATTTTATTTTATGTATTAAATGAGTAGTACTAGAGACACTAAATTTTTATACCAAAATCTTATACCGAATGATGTGGCATGTTCCAACTCATCAGCTTTATTTGGAAGGAATAGCTATATGGATTTTCTATATTATTTTTTTTATCAGAAAACATTAAAATCAATTATTCTTTTCTAGTTTTTACCAATAGATTTTAAATCAATCAATCCTCAAAAAAAAAAAGAATTTAAAATCAAGAAAAAAGAAACATTTGTTTACCAAAAAAAAAAAATTAGGACCTTTTACAAGTTCGTCACCCTATCGATCAAGAGCAGATGAATGAGATGATCATATGTCATCCAACTCTATGGACATGTTGTTGGTGGATCTGGTGATTATTTCTTTGTGTTTAGATACCTTCTTTTTATTTTTGTATATAGCTTAACAATGACAAAATTTTAATTATAAGTTAACAATGACAAAACGAAATGAATTGCAGTACAAGTATAGCAAAATGAGAATCCTATATATTATTCTTTAATTCAATCATTCAGTTCAAATGTTTGAAGAATAGTTTTGCGAAGAGAGGGAAGTATGGGAAAGAGAACGAAATTCTGATAATTTGAGCGGCTTTAATTGGTTTCTATCAGTGACACTGTAGAATTTGGGACGATGCTCAACAACTTAAAAAAAGAAGATAATTTTTT
>NC_020496.1:16828408-16838841 GCF_000184155.1 Fragaria vesca subsp. vesca | reverse complement strand
GAGGTGATTGGTTGGTCATGGAGACCAGCAAAAGTTACTGGTTGGCATATCTGGATCCATAACTTTTTGGTGTCTCAAGCATTTTCCGTATTAAATTATGATGTGAAATTCACACACCTCAAATTGAAATCCACACACCCTCTTTCCTTTTTTGGTTAACACAATCACAAAAAAAAACAATAGTTTAAGTCACTAAAGACAAAATTTAAGTTACCAAATAAGGAGAGAGGGTGTGTGGATTTCAATTTAGAGTGTCTGGATTTCACATCCCTAAATTATTCATGCATGTAGATATACGTCACTCTCGATTGGTTTTTTTTTTTTGTACTCGGGGAAACTAAAAATTACAACATAAATCCTCTTTTACAACCCGAACCTAAAACACAAAAAGCAAAGCTTGCTGAAAGCGAAAGTGAGGAATGCCAAGCTTGTACAGAAGTATTGTCACTTAGTTGGTTATAACTTATAAGTAATCACTAATTATTATTCTAACCAAAGCGAGAGCCTTGGTATTTCATGACGGGTTTTTAAGTTTTATGTTGTTGGTAGAGATAGGTCTTCCTCTTTCTTGGTCATTTTGATGATGGAAGTGGTGGGGTTTTTCTCAGTGGATTTCGGGTACCAACCGGATTTCTGTTAGGTTGTTCTTCTTCTTCTCGGCCTCGAATCTTTCGACGCTGATGGGTTTGCTGGGGAGTGTGGGACAAGTGGCTCCTCTTATGGGGTCGTTGGTGTCGATGACGACTTTGTGGTGTCAAGTCTTGCTCTTCTTGAGATCTTTGTTATTGGGGTTGCTTAGGCTATTCTGATGTTGAGTCGGGGTAAATAGTATTGATCTTGTTTGCCAGGCAATGATTTATGATGGATGTTTGTATTGTCGGTGAGGTGATGGCAATTGCAGCCTCCTTGATGGTGGTGCAATGGCGCTTCAGAGAGCAAGTGACTTTAGGGCCTCCAACGTTGATTTGCCGATTGAAGGCTCCGACCTGACGACTTTCTTCTTAGCTAGTGGTGGATTGAGTTTTAGAGAACTGGGCCTTAAGGCTTGGTTGGTTGTTAGGGTTATGGGACATGATGTTAGACCCTAGGAATGCCCACTCTGCGACTCTGCATAAGATGATCGTAGGGGACTTTGAACATGTTTGGGCAGCTCTTTCGTACTAACATATTATTTTATTGATCATGACACTACATATTAGGGGTTGCAGCATTGAGATGGGTTACGGATCTTCTAGATTATTTGCATGATTCGACATTTACGTAGTTTGCATGATTATATGTTTATATTGTATTCCTACATTTTTTTTTATAAATAAAAAAGGTTTTATGTCCTTGTATTTTTTTTTTAAAAAAAAGTATCAGTAATTCGAAATCATAATTTTCAGTCTCAAAATTGAGCTACAATTACCAACCAAAATTTACGATTTTTAACCGTATGATCTATATCATATTTAGCATAAACTCTAAACCCTAGACCCTAAACTATAAACTCTAAACCCTAGACCCTAAACTCTAAACCTTAGACCCAAAATCCTAACCCCTAAACCCTAAACCCTAACCCCAAACCCTAAACCCTAGTCTAAACTCAACAAATACCCATGAAACCCATGAAGGTCATTTCACAAAAAATAGAAAGACTTAGTTTATATTTTAGTTCTAATAAATCCACGTGTCAATATTTGATTAGAATGTAGAACCACGTCATACTGTCACTTGGTCCTCTTGTAACATCTAAAAATTTCTCCTTGCTTAATGGACGTCTAATTTACTTTTACAAATAACTAAAATGTTATTTACACCTCCTCAATTTTACTTTTACTTTTACACCTTCTCAATTTTCCCAAAATGCCCATATTTCAATAAAAACCTTTTTCTTTTGAAGATTCTATTAATTTATACCTCCATATTCGGTAGTTAGACCTCGTTCAATTTTTGGGCATCTAACAATCATATTTTACTTTCAACATCCATCTAATTGGTTCAAACCTATTATTAGCTATATCGAGCCAAGCTTGTTTGTTAACTCTCCAAGTTCTTCAAGATCATCATTGATTACAACAAATGGGTTCAAACGAAATTCAAAAAGAAACTGACGGAGAAAAGAAGCTAAGAAACAAAACAAAAATGTCTACAAATTGCATCATCTTTCAAAATTACATCAAAGAGTTAATGTCTACATATATATAGTACATATTGTTTCAAAAATTTTGTTAAAACAGTCGTTGTAATGATCAAGTTTTGTCTTCGTTGAAGATTCTAGTCGTGGAGGTAAGTTTTTATTTTTATTGATGTGTCTTTATTGGTAATTTCATATGAATTGACAAAGCCAATACAAACTTGGAAAAAAAAAATAGGTTTAAGTACGTATAAAAAAAGAGGGTCTAAGTAGCATTTTGGATGTATGAATAGAAGCTATATTTCCATATTAAAAACTTAAAAATGACTAATGTTAAACTCGTAAATATGGTAATCGTATACTTTTTATAGCTTTCTTTTGTACATACGAGTGATAGGACATCAAGTTTTAACCATTTTCAATAAGGATAGGCCAGTTAATTATTTTCGACAAAATCGCACATGTACTATAATGTGAGCCTTGAAGCCTCCTTCGTCAAGGCCATGCTATTTGGCGGAAGGGAAACTCTTGTATACAACCTATATATGCAAAGAGGGATCCCGGTAGGATTGTCGTCAAACAAATTATGACATCGGGTTGCCTCCAAACAAACGCGATAGGGCGCGCAAAGAACGACTCTGGTCTCATGCTTAGCCACTCCACCAACCAGGTGGTTAATTAATTAATTGTTTGGTTCATATGTTGCCAAATCTCCAAGAAATTGAATTAATTTCTCAAACCATTAAGGAAAGTGGTTGTGGAGGCATGTGAAACGTGATAACATTTAAGTAACACAGGCAGTAAACGTAAGAGGAAATGAATGGAATGAAGGAAATAATCCAGAGATCAGGGGAAAATGCATGTTGAACAGTTGATCGATCAGAAGGATATTACTTCTCTGTCGATCAGATGGTCGACGTATTAGAGGAACATATACATGGTCATCAATCTTTTTGCAATTTTCCTATGTTTGACAAGTACTAGAATCTATACATAGTCTTTGTGTAAAGTCGATCTATCTAATGGATCAAGCCGTTGTAATATATCATCCACTAACGACTAAAAGAAAACAAGCTAGGGCGAGCTTGAGTCATTTTCAGAAAAATTTGGAAAATTCAAGTATCAAGTAGTCCAGCTATCTTATTGAATTAAACAACCTCTCCCAGATGCAGTTGAATCAACAAGAATTCCAGACTCTCTAGTCACAAGTCTCACACACGTGCAGATCGACAAGGAAGACCAGATCGATGATTTGGTCATCCTCAAATTAATTTCTTCTGGACCCGTACGTGATTAATTAGTAGTATTCAGAAATTTAAGTTCAACGTACGCTGGAGTGAAAAACCCTCCCTGTTCATGAATTCGATGGATATATTCACAATTAGCCTGCCATTGACAAGTCTAGCTAGCTAATCCATCTGGTTTTCGATCCATCCTCGTCGACTCGCCAGTTAAATCTTTAGGTGTGTGGACTACGTACGTACTGTAGTAGCAGATATTCAGACGTACGTCTCACTACTGTACGTATTAATCGATTTGAACTTGGTCTATCCGTTTGCAAAAATCGTCATGGAATAATAGATAGAACTGTGTTCTTGACAAATTAAACCTCCCACGAAATACACTGAACTTGAAGCAACTTGATATCCAAGTTGGTGCTAGATGGTTGGCTAGTTGCATACATGCATGAAAAATGTGACCCGTCTTCAACTGGGTTTTTACTCATCCAGTTGAGTTTGACCCTAAATCTCAGCCAGCTTCGATCAAGATCTTATTCTTGACGTACAATACACGTACTCTTGCGACATTTTTTAATCTAGCTAGCTACTGTGCTTTCAAGCTAGGAAATTAGTACTAAATCGTTCTGGTTTAATTAGGTTTTCTATTGAGGCATGCACTTACCATTTCTTCATCAGTGGAGTCCTTCAAGTTTAATTTGTCCAAATCTTGACCATTTGGGACTCCCCCATATCCCCTGCTGCAAACATAATTGATCCAAGCTAGGGTTTCATGAAAATTGCAGATTGTGATCCTGTGCTAGCTTATAGCCAGAGGAGGAAAATTGACAGGTTTGTTCTTGAATTTCGATTTTTTTTTTTAAATTATTAAATAACTCACACACCCTACATATGTCGTGAGATTTAAACCCATGATCTCAAAGTTGTCAGTTAAACTCCTTAACCAATCAAGTCACGGTTCATCGACCAGAACATAAAAAGTGAATTTCAATTTACCACTGCATTGAGTTAGTGTGTATACCAGCCTCAAGGAGAACCAAATCAATTATATAAGATAGGCTAGCTATATACCCATGAGCTCAAATCGTTGATTAATTAATTCAGGAAACCCTAACTATTCCACTTAGGGTTAAATACTTAAATTAGATAGTCATGGAGATCAAGTCCTTCAAGATTGATCACATTAGATTAAAGGGTTGTTAAATTTGGACTTAATTTTATATTTGTAGTTTGATTAATTGGACGGTGGCGTCACAACAATGAGGTCATTAGCTTGATCACACAGTGCCCAAAATGTCAAAAATATAATCCTAGCTAGCTAGACAAGTACAAGTACTACAACAAGACTCAACCATAGACCATGACCAAAACATAAACTAAGACTACTATTGATGCGGTCAGTTCATAGAGTTGAAGCAAATGAAGCATCTAATATTAAAACCATGTCCGCGCGCGCATATGTGTAAATATTGTCATTCATGAAACGAATGGGGTTTCTGATCGAGATCGATCACGTCCATATCCAACTCATTTGAAGGTTATTGGGAATTCAAAGAAGAAAGCCAAATGTGGTCTTAGTTCAAAAGCACATGTTTGAGACTACTTGGTGCTCTCGATCAGCTCTCAACCACCCCAGAATAATATACTGTGGTTTTTGGTTTTGATAATACGAATTACGAAATGGGGGGATGGATAAGAAAGAAAGAAAGAAACCTAGGCAGAAAGAGACGAAGAAGAAGAAGAACGCAAAGGATTATCTGACCTTGACATTGACTTTTAGAGAATGTTGTCTGTCATCCACTTGTGTCGGCCATTGCTCATAATAAGGCAATCAGCCTAATTCACTAAACTAAGTTGTACGATTATAGGAACAGAAGGGCGGCTTAAAAGCTAAAAAGGAATATGATTATCTTTTTTGGAAGGAGAGGATGACCAATGGTATTTTATGAAATTAAGAAGTACACAGCACAATGAAAAAATATCAAAAGAAAAGTAATATATAGAATATTTACCATCGCATCTAAAATGAAAAGTCACTAAGATACTACTGATATTAACAAATTAACAAGAATTCCAATGTTTATGTCATTCGAGCAGTGTAAACATAATAATACCTGCAATTGTAATTTGTGATAATATCATTTGAAGATGTAATTTGCATACCAAGAGATCGATAAAGAACGTGTCAGAAACTTGGACGTTAACAGACGAACTCTCAAGAACCAAAATATACTAGCTAGAAGAGAATGAGCATCTGGCTCGGATCTAAGATTTGAAATAGGATATGTTACATGCCGCTACCCAACCTCTTAAGCCTTACCTAAGAAGCTTTTGCCGACATCATTAGGCTTCTCCGGCCTTGAATCACTGAAACTACCACTACACCAAATGATCCTCCTTCGTCAAATAGTTGTTCCCGCCTAGTAACAGGTGAAGCTAAGTGTTGTTGAACTTATCCTCCAACGAGAACATAGTAGGCATGTTGTGAGTAAGGTAATTATGATAGGTTGTAATCGTGTTACATATCGAGTAATGTTTCTATTATGCCACCATTATGTCAAAACAAAGAGTCGCAAGTAGAGTGCTATTTGTTAGTTTGTTCGTTTGTGTCATGTTAAATATAATTATTTGGCAGTGACTCATCAATAGCAATTCAAGTTGTTCTCAATAGACTCTTCATTCAAACTTTTTTTTTATGTTTCATTTCTCAATTATATTTATATATAATAAAATAATATTTAAATGATATTTCTATCACGTATCGTATCCTGATATATTTAATTTTAACATTTTCACAAATTAGATCGTATCAGAAACCGATACTCATACCAGTATTCGTGCAACATAAGGCTTATTGTAAATAAGGAGTTTGCATTCGACGTTTTCATGAACCAAAGCTTGAGGGCAGTCACATTAGTCTTTTATCAAAAAAAAGAAAGTCGCCTTACGATTTAATTAATTCCGAAAATGGTTTAGAATTTAGAATAATTTGAGTCATACCTTTTACTCCCGGTAACAATATATAAAGATTCTCTCGATCATGTTAAATATGGTATCCGGTATTCCGGTATTCTTTCAACAATAGTATCCGGTATTGACGCAGTGCATGATATCAGCATCAAGTGGTAGATGCATGGAGTTGCCCTTTCACAATCTTGACATAATGGTCCCGCCCGCATTTGTCAATTTTCATGAGCAAAACTACAAAACGTGTCAATTCTTGATATAATTTTTCTTTATGTTCATTGTAGTATGATTGACAATATTATATGCTCTAAATTACACATCAAATCAGATAACAACCAGTCTGCATGTTTTTTCCTCACTCACCAGTGATGTCTAGCCCTTAACAAATTGAATGTTAACAATATGCATGGATATAAAATTCTGGAAAGGAAAAGACTATTCAATTTGAAAAGCATTTAAATTACCAAAAACTTGGTGATAATGTGCTCGACTATTATATTGGAGCCGAAATAGGAACAGTGTTTGTAGATGGCTGGAAAAAAGAACGATTTAAATAAATAACATTATTAGTTTGCTAGGTCTTCTCGGCGGAGGTGACTACATTGGGGAAAATTTCGTGAGCGATAAGATCACAACGTAGGTCACACGTTTGTCAATTGAAGAAGAAATGAATCACGTGTGCTGTGTGCACATTTGAGTATCACACTAGATCTGTGACATGTGCTAGCTTTATCCCTAATCTCTCTTATGCAATTTTAGTCAACAACTTCTTAGAGAAAGAAAAAAAATGGGGTGCCTCCGAGTTAGTCAGAGCTCTCTTGGACTGAATGTAAGTATAGAAATGGCTAAAATGTAACGAGAAACACAGGTATCAAAAGCTTGGTGCAAAAACCTCAATGAGGGAAAAATGCACCAAGCAAGATTATTCTATTAATCTTGAACAACCGAATACAAAGTGTAATTCTCACTCAACTACATAATGTTGAACACAATTCTGTCTTCTTACTTCTTACACAAGTAGAAAAGATCAAGTAACCTTAACAAAGGAAATTGACATGCCAAACTGAGATCTCTCACACTCAGCTATTCTAGTTCTCACACATCTAGATTATGCTACAACTGATTCTTATACACAATCAGTAAATATGCAGCAGCACTGAAACAATATCACTTTCAGTTGAAAGTTCGATTGTTCCTTGTACAGTCAGGATTCCTTGTACAGTCAGGATTCCTTGGTTATGAATCACAACCAGTTTCTCCTCTTCCACCAAACCAGGTTTCAACAATTTCAAATGCAATCCATCTGCAAGTAAGAATGAGATACTTTGTTGATAGGTAAACACACACAGACAGTTTGTAATATGAGTGTCAACAGAAAACAACTCAAGAGCAATGTTAACACATTCCTTCTACAAAGCATACAAAAAGCCTACCTTTCTAAATGCAGCAAAATCAATTTATAGAGTATGAAAATACTCCCCCTTAACTGATGCCATTCAATGACCAGATCAAAAATCATTTCAGATATGAAGCAATTATGTTACATCTGTTGAGCACTTTCTAAAACTGATATACCAGTTTACTGCTATAACAAAGTCATTTAAAATATGCAATTCAATTTCCTGATCATGCTGATGCCAATGATAAAGCACATAGACATACAAAACCAGATAAGCAAGAGTAATGCAGATAACAATTTCTAATGTACTTGATTTGGAAAATCACCAAGTCAAATATCCTAAAATAATTAGAGATCTTGTAAATAAGCACTTTAAATAACCTGATATAGAAAATCCTAAACATAAGATTTTTACCAGAAATTTTTTCACTCAAGATAATTAAACAATAAAGAGATTAACTTACCATAAACGATCCAATGAAAAACTCATTACCTGTAATCCTTGAGGTAATACCTCTGATTATGCAGACTTGTGATCAACACTTGAACTTCCAGATCGTGTAACAGTTTTTCCTTTCTTCACTGGGAATCCTTGTGTTGAATAGGATCAACCAACATGTCAACACTGAACCCTAGGGTCCAGACATGGCGGCGGCGCCCTCTCGAGGGTGGTGATTGTGTTGTGAGATTGGTGGCAGTGTTTGGGAAACTCGGCTGTGACTATGTTGTGGCGACGAGAGGTGATTCCATTTCTTTGATCATGTTTGGTTTCAGGAGAGGTGGAGCGACCAGACTCGGGTTGACTGCGACGGCGGATAGATCGAATGGTGGTGCGCCTTGCTTGGCTTCGGCAACGGAGGTCGGAATCGGTGTTGGTTGGTTTCGGGACTGGCTGTTGAGCGCTAGTGGATTAGATTGTGGTGGCAGTTTAGATGGCTTGAAAGAGCAGCGGGGGTTGGTCTCTTATGGGAGCTGATTCAGATCTGCTGGTGGCGGTGATGGATGCAGAGATCTAGTTTTGTGTTGGCCTGAGGATGGGTTAGGTGACTGAGGTGAGAGCTCGGTGGTGGTCGCTTGGGTTGGTGCAGGACAGACACACACTCGATTGATGTTGGTAGACGTTGATCTGGTCTTGTTAGGCAGATCAATGGTTAACCTTGATGATGGAGATGCAAGCTTGGTGGCTGTCGGGTTTAGATGTGACTAGAAACAGAGGCCGCCATATATTCTAGGCTGGGAAAGTAGAGCTGAAGGAGGTGATGGTGGTCGGAGTCAGAGCGGGGTCTGGCGGCCGGAAACCCTAAGATTCTAGGGTGGACTGATGGTGGGTAGGGCCGGATTTTTGCTGGACTGACAGCTTGGCGGCTAGCTGGGATGGAAGAGGACCCAGGGGATGAGGGTGTTGTTGGAGCACTTGGTCGACTGTGGGTTGCTGGACTCGATTTGGTAGGCCTCCCCCAATTGGGCTTAGTGTTGGGCTTCTATGGGAGTATAATCTCTAGTGTAGCTAGCGTAGCTAGGAAAGATCCCTTCTGAACTTCAACAATTTCTCTATTTCTTTTCAATTTGATAAAAGATACATCATTGGGTTTTAGTCTTGATCCGATTGAAAGTTGAGTTGTTGCTTGAGCTTAGGAGGTTTTATGCTTTCAATTTCTTAATACCCCCAATAGAGTTTTTATTATCTCCTAATAAACCGGTTATTAAATTCTGGAAATTCTTTGGTGGTTGTTAAGGCAGTAGTATTCTATTTTTATTGACTCTCAGTAACATTTATGTAGACACATATGCCTAACTGGCGTACTTGGACAACACTTTGTTTGGCCATAACTGTCAAACACACCCAAACCGGAGACACCAAAGGCAAGACAGCAACACCAGCTACAAGTAGCAGCAAGCTGCTCGTCAAATAGGACTAGACGCGCTCGTACGCACGGCTTCAATACCGCTTGATAAAACATAAATATTGAGGGCAACAGTCCCACTTCAAATAAGTCACCTACACCTTCAGCTTATAGATAGTAACTCACTCTCTCTTCATTTACTAAACAATTATTTCTTACCCACTGTTATTCTGTCAACATCAATACTGACTTAGGCGTCGGAGCGTAGAAGACCGCCCACCCGCGGTCTCTTCCTCTAAGCAGTGTCTTATGTTCTTATTGATAGATCTACTAAGCTAAGGATACTTTCAACGCTACTCACATTCAAACATAGATATTAGGGGTTAGGCAATATGCTAATCCACTGCATCAACATTGGTGTCGTCTGTGGGAAACTCTGAACAAAAAGTTTCTCACGTAACGTTACCATGACTACAGATGGAGACAATCAAGAGGGAGAGTCCCGGCAACAGGACCCCGCAAATGTCGCAAAAATAGAGCCTCCAGTAAAATATTTTTCAACATTATGTACTGCCCCTCACTAAAACCTCTAGTTAGGGTATGGTATGGTTCTGGCGATGAAATTTTCGGTGAAATTTACAAAAGTCCGGCGACCAGACTATTATGACCAGCAAAATTCCGATGAATGGTGACTGGATTCTGGTAACCGGAGTTCTGCGACAGAAGACCGGAGTCCAGTGACCGGAGGCCAGAGTCCGATAATCGTTAACCAGAGTCCGACAATCGGTGACTAGAGGCTGACAATCGGTGACTAGAGTTCAACAATCGGTGATCGGTAAGGTTTCGGCCAAGTCTCCTCTCTCTCTCTC
>NC_020496.1:16815824-16828388 GCF_000184155.1 Fragaria vesca subsp. vesca | reverse complement strand
TCTCTCTCTCTCTCTCTCTCTCTCTCTCTCTCTCTCTCTCTCTCTTATATTTTCTCTCTCTGCTTGTTTAAAAGGTGAAGGTAAAATGCTTAAGAGTTTAGATAAGTTTAGGGTGAATGGGCACAAATTATCTTACTTGTCTTCAAATAGTCAATTATTACTCTCTCCCATGTGTACTAGACTTTCAGAATACGTAATCGAACATGAAGTGATACGTTGAACAACAAAAGTAGTTTCATCCACGTTCCTGAATGGTTTAGAATCTACTACTAGCCAGTAGAGTTCAAAATAACCCACAATAAACGTTTTGAGAATTTTCTTAGGTACCTACCCGTTTATGATACCTATATTTACTGATATAACAATAAATTTGTTTTATTTTGGTAAAGATAATCATTACTTAGGTAACTTTTGTTCTATTAGAAATAATTTACCCTTTTAAACTAGTTTTGTTCACTCCATTTTTAATTAAACCTATTTTTTTTTTTTCGGTTTTTCCTTTTCATTTCTCTCCCTTTCTTCTTTTTCCTTTTTCTCTCTCTCATTTGAGGAAGAATGGAGAGAGTATTTTTTTTTTTTCCTAAATAAAAGGAACAGAGCGAAAACTTAGATTTGGACTAGGGGTATTTTAGTTATTTTGGTAAGTGAATAGATTTTTGTGACGGTTAACTGACGAAATGGACAAAAGTGTCGAGAGATGGGAGATGATGTGGATATACGTATCGATTAAATTTGAAAACCGAGGGACCAAATTGTTTTTAGAATTTAAGGTGTCACAAATATTTAATGCTAATATAGATGATCACAAAAAGAAAAAGAAAAAAAATCAAATAACTCCATATATAAAATTATAGCCACAATTCGTGAAAGTCTTGTTTGGATTAAACTTTGGGAGACAGGTAACAATGATAACCAAATTACAAAAAAAAAAAAACTAATCGGGGGTATTCAAATTATCTTGTATTTTCGATTATCCATAGTCGTGTACACAAGTCAATAAGGAAATAAACTAGTTTCAATTTGTAAGGTCCATGTGTTTTGTCTGCACAAGTAAACAATGAATTCTATAGATAGTTTACTATCTGGATAATGACATGCATGTTCTTATTTTATCAGCATGATAGTCATTAACTATATATTTGTATTCACAAATCGTGTAACTTCAACTTCAATAATACCAAAAATTAATCAATTCAGGATCAAAGAACAGTCTTCCTTTTGTAACCAAAAAAAAAAAAGAACAGTCTTCCATTTGTTGCAGAACAATGAGGAAGTCAAAAATCCTAGGTACCTTTCAACATTTGGGTACAGAATATATGGCGCGCACCACCCACATGCCTGGAGTAGTATTCAAATGATGAATCGATTCCCTAATTTGGCTTTCCGACATGCATATGGGGGTACGGAATCCGGTCTGCATCTTGTGTTTACATGCATGTAAAGTTGCTAGGTATATATGAACTCCGGTTGAGCCAGCAGCCAACGTTGACATGCAATTTCTCTTTACTTTTTTCGATTGTTTTGTTTAGATTTTTATTATATTTTGTGATGTCTTTATTAAATTTACGACAGATAATAAACTATTATAACAACCAATGTACGAGTATATCATTTACAAATAACCACGAGTTAGCTGTAGAAACTCTAGCTAATTAAAACTACTAGTGAATTACAACAATTATAGAACCAGCTGGTCTGGTCGTCAATCATAACCATCACGTACAAGGAGAACTCACAAGTAGGAATGCAAGAAAGCTCATGAGCCATAACGTGGTACGTAGAGTAGTGCTCGTCGTGATCCATCAAAGTTAGCCTCCATGGTGGCTTATTTCATAGTTCGACGTTGGTTTATCTCATGCGTAACAACATAAATGGAGATTTTATATTCAATCGAGAACAAAATTTATTTATAACCATGCATGAGACCCAAAATGGGTCGAAAGAAACAAACCAAACAAACAAATACAAGCCAACCGAGACAACCTTTTAAGCATCAACCACGATGCAGATCTATCAGAATAAAGATGGCATAGTGACGACGCTGCCACCAGCAAAACCCAATATCGACATATGAGAGTCATCAGATCGGCTAATGAAATCTTGAAGTCCAACCACGTGCAATAACATTAGCACATATCCCATCTAATTAAAGAGCTACACAACTCAAATTTCTGAATCATACAAAACATCCTCAAAATGCAAGCACAAGAACCAAAATAGTAAGTAAATGAGTTATCCTTTGAAAGGTTTAGCAATGCTTTTAGTTTACTTTAGTTACACGAAACTATATGCGTCATACGAAACCATAAAGTCACATTAGACATTTAGACTTTATTATTCACTTTCTTACAAAACAAAACGAAAAATGCAATGATGATTTGGTTTCTATTTTTGATTGGGATGAAGGCATGAAAGGAATTTTGAAGCGCGTTGACAGGTCGGGACTTGCTAAAGATCGAGAGAGACTCCTTTGCATGGACGAAAAGACAAACAATAATCCAAGAAATGGAACGTGGAAAATACATCTGAATTGGAAACGTGACAGATAAGCAAAGCTTTCTTGCCCCATAACACACTTTTTTACCCCACTCCCAACTACACAGAAGACTAAGGCCTCCTCCTCTCCTTTTACTGTTCTCCGGCGACAGAGACAGCGTCGGGTCAATTTAGAACTTCTTCTTGTCTCCGTTCCATTATTTCCTGCGTCACAACACATCACTGTTCAATCCTCTCTGATATTTTATTATTGGTTTTACATGGCGTGCGTGCGCCGTGCTTGACTTTTGATTTTTGCGCAAGGAATTCAACGTCCATGACCGACATGTCCAACACCAAACTCACATACCAGGCCACTCCCTTGTACTCCTTCTTCATCTATTATATATATATATATATATATATATAATCTTTGAACTGAAAGCTCATGCCAGCTCTACACTCACACTACTCGTCTGCCTCTCTTTCGACTCTGTTTCCTTTTCCAACTTGACATTTCCGGTCTCGTCTCCCCTCTTGTTTTCTTTATATATCTATCTAGCTTCGTTTCGGGTTCATTCAACCAATTTCACACAGCTGTTGTCTAGCTTCATCATTCTGGTATAGGAAAGGAAAGCCTTCCCCATTGACCCCTGCCGGCCGTTTGTTTTTCTTGGTCAAGTCGAGATATATTTGCTTCAAGAGCCTTGATTGATATGGACTACTCCTCAGCTGCTGCTTCTGCATGTGATATCGATACTTCTCTGGATCTTAACACCAGGCCTCTCCGGCTTTTCGATGATTCTCCTCCGGTATGTTGACATGAAAGCTTTACTATAGTACTTGGCTAGCTACTTGTGACTCGTATATCGATCACTTTTGCTTGATTTCTGAAGTGGGTTTGGTTTGTTTGGTCATTTTCAGATCAAGAAAGAGGTGCATAGCAAGATTTTGATCGACTTTGGGAGGGAGCTTTCTGCAAAAGAAGAGGTGAGTGTCTGATTCTTTGTTCCAGATCCTTAGTTTCTTCAGTTCTCCATGCCTTGCCTTCTCTATCTTGTTTTTGTGGCTCTCAATCAATCAAAGCTAGCTCACTTTTGTTTTTTAACAATTTGATAAGATCCTTATCAAATTGGGTGGGGTGTCTAACTTTGGTAAGAAGAGAATCCATTTTCATATGTTAAAAATGGGTGCTTCAAGCTGGGAAAGATGCTAATTTCAGCAGAGCTTGGAAGTACTTGATAGTTCTCCATCAAAAGACACAATTTCATGAGTAACAATAATTGTAGTGCTTACAAAACTTTCATCTAGACTAAATAATGAATATAAGAATTCACTTGTACATGAAATATAGATGCAATAGTACTGAAGCTTTGTGTGCTTTGATTTACAGAGTGGTGCTTTGGTAGAGGAATTGCACCGGGTGAGTTCCGAAAACAAGAAGCTAACAGAAATGTTAACGATGATGGGTGAGAGCTACAATGCTCTGAGAAGCCAATTGTTGGAGTACATGAACAAGAACCCAGAGAAGGAGCTTAGTCCAGTCTCCAAGAAAAGAAAGTCTGAAAGCAGTAACAATAACAACAATAGTGGTAACAACATCCTAAATGGCATCAACAATGGAAACTCTGAGAGCAGCTCCAGTGATGGAGAATCATGCAAGAAGCCAAGAGAAGAGACCATCAAGGCCAAAATTTATAGGTCTTATGTCAGGACCGAACCATCCGATATGACAAGCTTGGTAAGTTCATCTCTCATTGTAATGTTCTCTCGTTACATCTATCATGTTACATTACCTTACAATGGAGATTGAAAATATATTTACAGTTCTGTTGAGGTGTATACTGAGCAATTCTATGTGTATGTGTATAGGTTGTGAAAGATGGATTTCAATGGAGAAAATATGGCCAAAAAGTTACAAGGGACAATCCTTGTCCTAGAGCTTACTTCAAGTGCTCTTTTGCTCCAACCTGCCCAGTCAAAAAGAAGGTGAGCTTAGTTCAAATCAAAACATGATCCCTCTTTTCTTGGCTTCAGATCCCAACTTCAGCAACTCCAAAACTTGTTATATATCTATCAGTCTTATTAAAGGTGTTTTTTGCCCTTAAATTTCTTATCAGGTTCAAAGAAGTGTCGAGGACCAATCAATTCTGGTGGCAACTTATGAAGGTGAACACAACCATCCCCACCCTTCTCAAATCGAAGCATCATCGGGCTCAAACCGCTGCATGACCTTAGGATCAGTCCCCTGCTCAACCTCTCTTGGCTCCTCCGGACCAACCATCACTCTTGACTTGACAAAATCCAAGTCCAATACTACTGATACCAAGAGCCCCAAACAAAAAACTGAAACACCAGAAGTTCGAAAGTTTTTGGTGGAACAAATGGCGTCTTCCTTGACCAAAGATCCCAACTTCACCAAAGCACTTGCAGCAGCCATATCAGGAAGGATTCTTCAGCAAAATAGTTACTGATAGAAGAACTGGTTTAGCCAATCAAGAAGAATGATTTTTTTTCACTTTGAAGATTAGGTGTATTTGTAAATACAACATTGAAAAAGAGGAACGTAAACGTTCGACTTCACTTCACTCTCAGCTCATGCGGCTAAATTTTCTCCCAAACTTGAACTGTAATTTTGAAAATTCAATACAACAATGCTTGGCTATAAAGCGATCTATAAGTGTTGATCTAGCATAGAGGTGTTGATGAAAATGTTTGTGCTTTTAAAATTTGTACTCTTTTCCCAAAAGAATTCAGCAATGGTAGAAAGACCACAATTTCAGATTTACTCCTATTGAATTGAAGCCTAATGACTTCAATTCTTTTTCTCACATATCAAACCATTATGAGTACGATATAAAATGATGTTACACATGGGTGTCATATTATGTAGTCTAAACATACCACTCATTTTAGTTTATATACTATGGCGCGACTAAGATGTCCACGTACATGACTTGTAGCCTAACTCGATCTCCACTTGCTTCTGCTTGTCTTAATTTATGTCCTACCCATTTTGGCGTTAATATTTAGTGGAGGCTATTCATCGAGTTGCAAAATAGGAATTGAGTTTTGAACTTTAGACAATAGATCTCAAGTCTCCCAACTACTATGAGATTCTTTTGGTAATTGAAATCAACGAAGTTGGTGGTGCTGATCATCTTGGTCAATCATAGACAAAGGACGCTGTCAAAGATATTGTCCTGCTCTCTTTGGAGTCAAAAGTATGAAAGAAAATAATGAGGCGGTTTAGCTAAACTAGGTTTCCCAAACCATTTGTTTCTTTCTCTCACAGCTAGAAATACTCTCGTACATGGGTTCACTGGACGAACAAAATCTCTCTAACATGAATCATTTATATTTATTATGAATAAATCGTGATTATCAATTTCTTAACCGTTTTCAATTCTGTTGAATCTTCAAATAATAGTTTTTTTTATTGATCAATCTATTAGTGTACTGTGTAAAGACAATTACACCGCAACATGACTCACCAGAAGACCATGAAATGCATACCTAAACAGAAAACCTAATTTCGACTAAATGCAATAAAACCTTACTCATAAAAAGTCCCCTGAAAGAGCTTGCTGACAATGTTGTTGATGCTACAACAAGTGGTAAGAAATCTTGTGTGAATATTCGCTTCCCTGCAAGTGTGCTTGGCCTCATTCAAGGCCCTAATGACAGCCTGATCATGAAGCCGGCCTCGTTGATCAAGCCAAAAATGAAGAAGGGACGTCCTCTCGGATCCCTAAACAAAGTACCCAGACATAACCCATAGGTAACAAAACCAGACGATCTGAGTGTGCTTTGCCCTAACACTCCTCCAAGCCCTTGCCCAAAGGGCAAAAATACAATATAAAAGGTGTTAGTGCATGGATAACTTGGCAGACTGTGCGAGCTGGATGCAGCGAGATGGATTCATAGGACTTAGAGTACCGCAATTGAGCGCCTTGGTTCTAGTTTTATGTTTCTCTGGTATCTTGTTTTGTTTCTAGTTTAATCATCTGCTAAGCTCACTTGAATAAGTGAGCTAATTGTCTAATGTAATAGTGCTTTGATGTTATTTTGGCATTAGTTTATTAATGAATTTTCTGGGGATGCTGCCCCTTTTTAACCTTAAAAAAAAAGTACCAACGAAACACAAGAAAACAACGACACTATCAAATTTGAGACGTCGAGTAATAGTTTTGCTTGAGTGGGCTGCTATTTTCCCTTGGTTTGTGAGTTGGCATGGCATTGGAGATCAAAAGAAAGCCCTCTGCATGGCATTGGAGATGGGCAACCAATTGATGGGTTTGCAAAGTGTGGATTATAAACTGTATGAAAAATCAGTCTGATGAAATATGACAGAGGAGCCCAGAAAACCTTTGTTATCCAACAATACGACCCCACTTATCCAACCGCCTTCCACACAATCAAATGCAAACGTTAATATACATGTCTTGTAACCCCAATAACAAGAAAACAACCACGCTAGAATTACAGAACAGAATTAAGCTTCCATAATTCATGGCTACAACTTCTCTGCTTCCCAAATCCCTCTCACCATTTCTCACAAACACACCATCATTCAGCTCAACTCACTTCACCAAGCTCTCATTCTTGAACCCACAAGATCACCCCCATTGCTCCAAAAGACCAAACCTACACACTACACATGCCAAGAAGAGGAACCCCTGGCTTGATCCCTTTGATGATGGAGAAGACCCTGACATGGAATACGGCTCCCTTTTTGTCGATGGGAAGCAAGACGAGGATGAAAGACTGCCCGAAAACCCCGATAACCCGTATGGGTTCTTGAAGTTCCCAATGGGGTACAGTGTGGAAGTTGCTTCACTGGCATTGAAAGTGAGGGGTGATGTGAGGAGGTGTTGCTGTGTGGTTTCTGGTGGTGTGTATGAAAATTTGCTCTTCTTTCCAGTTGTTCAGCTCCTTAAGGATCGGTACCCGGGTGTTCTGGTTGATATTGTGGCTTCTGCTAGAGGGAAGCAAGCTTATGAGCTGAATAAGAATGTGAGATGGGCTGATGTCTATGACCCTGATGAGCATTTTCCTGAACCAGCTGACTATACTGACATGGTTGGACTTCTTAAGGTTGGTTCCTATATTTCTTTCTTACTCAAGTGAACTAGAAGAAAGTGTCTAGCTAGTACTGATTTCAGAATCCTATATTAAAATGGTTCAATCATACTTGATAAGTTGGATTATTGGTTTCAAAGTTGTAACATGTATAATTGTATACTGCCTTGTTCTTGCAGGGTAGGTACTATGACATGGTTTTATCCACAAAGCTAGCTGGGATTGGCCATGCTACATTCTTGTACATGACAACAGCCCGGGACAGAGTCAGCTATATTTATCCAAATGTAAACGCTGCAGGAGCTGGATTGTTTCTATCTGAAACATTTACACCAAATAGTACGAATCTCTCCGATGGTGGATATAACATGTAAGTTTTATAATACAATGCAGATGATTGAGATACTTCGTGTCTATAATGGACGCTTCTGTGATATTTTGCTACTGGCTTCGGACTTGGTATTATGAATTTGACAGTTGACAGAGGTTTGCTTTCTCTTTTTCAGGTATTACCAGATGGTTGATTGGTTGGCCCGGCCATCCAAGACTGTGCCACAGCAACCTGTGCCCCCACTTAAAGTATCAATCTCAAAGAAGCTAAAGCAGGTTGTAGAGTCAAAATATAAGAATGCTGGAGTTACAAGAGGAAAATATATTGTGATTCATGGGTTAGAATCAGATTCGAAAGCCTCAATGCAGTCTAAGGGGGATACCGATAGCTTGCTACCCATCCAAGTGTGGGATGCAATAGCCAGTGGTTTAAGGTATGACATTTAGTTGGATTTCCTTTCATTCAGTAGGCATTACAGGTGTGGGAATTTACACCAGTCCTCAGCATAACTCAAAGCCTAGCTCTATTTGAATGGTTTTAATTAGTTGAAGTAATTCAATCGTGAATTCACATAGATAAGATAAATTCGGTTCCTTTAGATTGTTCTGCTGTTTGGTATGATCATACAAGTGTTGATCAACCTGTACTAGTATGCCTTAAAAGTTGGCCTGGAGTTTTGTAACACAAGCAGCTGAATAGTAGAATTGGGTTTCGTATTCTCCTATGCCAACAGGGAATTCAGGCCACTTTTTGTAATCCCACATGAGAAAGAAAGGGAAAATGTGGAAGAAGTAATTGGAGATGATACCAGCATTGTGTTCATAACAACCCCTGGACAGGTACGTATATTTTCACTCCTTATTTCCAAACATACAGCACACAAACAACTTTGGATCAATAATGTAGCTTGCTGCAATATAGGATGAGGAATGATCTATGTACAAACTTTAAAGGTACCCCTTTACGATCTCTGATCTGTTTCTGTGTGATGTAGCTTGCTGCTCTAATCAATGACTCAGCCGGTGTAATAGCTACAAACACTGCAGCTATCCAACTTGCAAATGCTCGTGATAAACCCTGGTACATTATATGTCAAGTTACTAATTTGCTAACGTTTAGATGAGCGCTTGTTTCATCATGTGTCATATGCTTTCCTTTTATTATTGAACTCCCATCATTGAGATTCATGTTTATGCTGGCATTCTCTTGCAGCATCGCTTTATTCGGCTCCCAAGAAAAAGGAAAGCTCTTTGTCCCTAATGCAGAACAGAAGAACTGTGTTATTGTATCATCCAAGACTGGAAGACTAAAGGATATTGACATTGAAGCTGTAAAAAATGCAATTCCATTATTCAACATGTCCCTTGCTTTAGTCTAAGTGGGATCAAACTCACTTTCATTAGCAATTTAATTCTCTCTGTTCATGTTCAATACACAAATCTTCTCTAATTTGTATACGCAACAAAATTTATAGTGTTGCTGCACAGGTTATCAAATTACACAGTTCACCAATCATCACCAACAAAGTTTTGTAACTTTGACGCCATGAAATTGATGCTAGAGATATCAGAAACAAACTACGGAACAGACCTTGAAAATTGGATGACATGCAGGATTAATCAAGTAATATCACTACAACAATGTTATGGCAGAAGATGAAGAGAAACTAAATTCAACATGAATAAGGCTGGATAAGGGAGGAAAAAAAAATTGTACTGCCATCTCAATTGAACAATCGGGCTGGTAGGTAAACACCACAGCTTCTCTGGTCTAATTCATTTGCTGAATCATGATAGCAGCTTTGCGCGAGTTGCAGGATCTTCCGTGGATTCAACATGTATCATAAACACATATCCCAACGTCCACAAGAAAATATATAGAAAGGGTACCCACGACAGACATGCAAAAAGACTTAAGATGCTTCCAACATATTGAGGATCTTTTATATACCCAAATGGAAATTCTGTCACCCAGGGTATGTTCTTTCCGAAACGAACTCCATAGTAAGTACCAGATTCGCCTAACAACTGATAAACCCTACAATTCAGAACAATCACATACAGATATAAGAAACATGATCAATTTTCTGAAACCTCAAAAAGGACATGTATACCCAAATCCCCAACCACAGAACTGTCAGAGAAAACACACATATATATATGAAATACAAACTTATGTTAACAGCAGAAGCATATAACTGCAGGACAGGAGTCCACTGGAATTGGAAACAAACGAAGAAATAATAAAGATATGTCACAGATGCATTCCAATCATCATAAAGTATAGTCTAGAAAGAGTATGCTCTGAAGAGAGCAAGGCGCATAGCAAAGCCCATTCATATGGAAATAATACATTTATATCACAGGCTAATCCTTCAGGAATTTATAATCTGTTGATCATATTTTGGAATTTAGGCTCAGGTGAATCTAATTCTCTTGATCAAGACAAACTTAACATTCACAACGAAACTTCAAATTTAGCACATCTATCTAAAAGAAGTAAAAAACCAAATTGAAACATCAGTGTCCATTATTGCTTTGCCCTTGTTCTCAATATGCCTATCGCGCAATATCGTTACTCTATTCTCAATATGCCTCTCAGCATATGAACTTCACGTTTCTTCCACCTTACACTTGCAGATAATATGGTAGACAAGATTTCTCAGGCTATTTTACTTGATGCAAATTCAGATATGTATTCCTTTTCATTTCTTAATAAAATTTGTGTCTTATTTAAGAAGAATTAGGTCAGTAAATGGTAGCAGAGGTTGTAAACTTGTAACAGGGTATTATCTTTAGGGTCTAGAATAAGTTTAGCACGACACTTCTCAGTACAATCTTCTCCTTATCTCCCAATCTTGCATACGCTACAAACCTAACTGACAAGGATCCCTACACATGCTGCTGCACTGAAATACAGGGACATCCAACCAGACTCCACATCTGGGCCAGCTTCTACAATGATTCATGGACTGAATACTGGAACTATCACACTGAGCTTTGAACGAGATACATATAAAGGGGATATCCTATTGATGAATTTGTGCATTTCAATTTTGTCTGAATCCTTACACTTCCCATTTTAAGTGCACCATGAAGACCACACCCTAATACATTTCACTAGCCTTACAGAACCATTTCAATGATAACTTCTTTCCTCTCCCAGGTACACAGACGAACCCTGTTTCCCAGTAACTAACTGGTCAGAGCTGGTTCCAGTAAGGATCCAAACATACGGAGATGCTTGTTTATCTATACCGGAAGCTAAAGTAGCATTTCAAAGAAGATGTTCAAAAAATATTCTCATGATTTTATCTAAATCAGCTCTTGTTCTAGATTTAATGGTTCTGGGAAAATGGTCTGGATGCTCTTGAGTGAATTCCCTCGATTGATTAGTGATGATGTCGAATGGGCCATATATTCTTCAAGCTTAATGTGGAAACATGGTGCATTTTAAACTATTAAAACTACATTAAAGGGTCTTCTAAAAGCTATCTGTGTTAAAACAAAAGATGGCCAAGAACTGAATTTTCAAGAAACCTTACAGTTCTTGGCAAGTGTCATTGAAACTCAAAATAATTCCAAACAATTTCACCACCTGCCAAACACCTCACAAATTTCACATCCAAATAGACCCAAATCTTGTCAAAGTAACAGTAAATGCTAAGCAAGATAGTTTCCAACACCACAACAATGAAGAACATATCTGCGTAAGGAAACATAATCACTAAAAGGACCAACCTGAAGTTGATAAACTGGCCAAAGGCAATGAGGGGCCAGAAATAAAGAGGAGGAGGCCAAGAGATGGTTGAGACTGAAAAGAGAGAGAGGAACTGAATCAGCTTGAGGACATGAGCTACATAGGCCATCACTTTGCACGGGTCACGCCCTTTCCCACAGAGGGCAACCCATGTTTGTGGGGAGGTCCATAGCCAATAGTAGAATGGGAAAGGTGAAAGCACTCCTATTGCTGCTGCTATCCCCATTGTTTTTCACCTGAATTCCTCACCACTCTCTCGGGGAAATGGTTCAGTAGCTCAGCGAATCTGTGCTCTCGTCTAAGTCCTAGCACAGGCCCATTCTTACAGCCCAATGTTTAGCAGGCTTTAGATTTTTGTCCCAACAAGTTAAACCAAAAAATGGAAGGAGATGTGATTCAAAAAAAAGAACCCACCAACAATTCAACAAGAGTGCGGTTATTGGACCTCCAAGTTTGTTCACTTGATCTCACTCTATTGTGAATTATTAAATGACATATTTATCCTCTTATAAAATGACTATTAAGGACACTAATTAAACAAAAAGTAATGTTACATTTATTCTCTCTAAACTTTCTAATTCAATAATAATGGATTACATTTTATTATTTTCCTTATTGATTTTTATTTTCTAATTTACCACATATTTATTAAAGCATTTATATATTTATATTATCATACATGTCAAATGCTTATACAAAGTGAAAAAATATTTTTACAAAATTAATGATCTATCAATTATTAAGTAATAAATAAATAAGTATCATAATATTTTTACAAAAATTATGATCTATCAATTATTAAAATAATTTATCATCATGACTATAAAAACAAAAAATTGTAAACTACAACAAAAAAATAGTATATGTAAAATAGAAATACAAAAGTAACAAAAATATAGAATAAGTTCATGTAAGAA
>NC_020496.1:16814453-16815804 GCF_000184155.1 Fragaria vesca subsp. vesca | reverse complement strand
TGGCCGATGTGGGATATTACAATCCACCCCCCTTCGGGAGTCCGACGCCCTCGTCGGCACACTCGCACCACACGGCAGAGTGGCTCTGATACCATTTGTCACATCCCGGGACCCGCTCCGCCGTAACACGATATTGTCCGCTTTGGGCCCACCGGCTCTCACGGTTTTGTTTCCGGCAGCTCAGGAGCAGCTTCCCAGTAGGTCACCCATCCTGGGATTGCTCTCGCATCGACATGCTTAACCTCGGAGTACCCATCCCCTCCGAAGCCGCTGAGCCACCAAAAGGCCTCGTATTAGGTTGGTGGTGGGCATGTACATATACAGTACATAACCCCTCTCCGTTTGGCCGATGTGGGATATTACAATTGTGATACCTTTCTGAAAGCGTAACGACTCTATGAGTCAAACTCATTGCTAATGCCATGATGTATGGGCCTTTTTGGCCATCCGAATTCGTTTAGGGCTTCAAAATGCAGTTTTCTTATTTCCGATTAGAGTTGACCGTTTCGATCGAGCCCTTAACGTTATCGGATCCAGTTGAATTTTTTACCATAGACATCTTTCGTCATAATGATCATATTTGAGGGTCGAATTTTGATTTGTGAATTTTAGTCATCGGAATCACAATGTGTCTACTATTTACCGTTATTATTCCCTATGGGGAGCCCTATCGTCGGAAGGTAAATGTCTCAAAATTTTTATATGGACAGTTACATCTCATCTACGTGAGAGTTTTTTGTGTGGAAGGTTTGACCAAACCATGTAATATAGTGGCAGATATGAGCGTTTTCGTGTGATAAGTGACGATGGATTAGGGTTACCCGTTTTGATTGAGTTCTTAACGTTGTCGGATCCAGTTGAATTTTTTACCATAGACATCTTTCGTCATAATGATCATATCTGACGGTCGAATTTTGGTTTAGTAGGTTATACAACTTTGTGAACCAACTCTATATAGGAAGCAAAATTATCAAA
The DNA here is from genome assembly GCF_000184155.1 of Fragaria vesca subsp. vesca. Taxonomy (NCBI): domain Eukaryota; kingdom Viridiplantae; phylum Streptophyta; class Magnoliopsida; order Rosales; family Rosaceae; genus Fragaria; species Fragaria vesca. The sequence continues at coordinate 16,814,829 of NC_020496.1, read as the reverse complement.
AATCTCGTGAAATAAGATGTGTTCAGAATGGTTAAATACGGCTATGGTTCAAAAATCACTTAAATCGGGTAAAGTCTCGGTGCCGATAGTAGCGGTCAACCCTATTTACCGTTATTATTCCCTATAGTGAGCCTTATCGTCGGAAGGCAAATGTCTCAAAATTTTTATATAGGCGGTTGCGTCTCATCTACGTGAAAGTTTTTCGTGTGGAAGGTTTGACCAAACTACGTAATATAGAGGGAGATATGAGCGTTTTCGTGAATTTATAGACTTTAGCCGACGAGATATTAAAAAAGTCGTCGGCTAAGGTCAAAAATTTTTGGGGCGGTAAACCAAATTTGGAGGAAAATTTTCAAAGGACTTTAGCCGACGAAAA
>NC_020496.1:16813032-16814433 GCF_000184155.1 Fragaria vesca subsp. vesca | reverse complement strand
AAAAAGAAAAAAAATTAAAGAATGGAAGTCAGGAATGGATGTTCGTATGCAAAAGAAAAAAAAGAATTGGTAGGTATAGTGAGTGAATAAGAGGTGTAATGAGTAATATACTAATATATATGTGAATTACATAAACAAGACTATTTTAGGAATTTGAAAGGATGTCTAATGAGAAAATGTTTGTATTTAAAAGTAAAATGGAGGTGTAGAGAGAATGAGAGGTATACTGAGTAAATTTGGAGGTCCCAATAGCCGCACTCATTCAACAAATGTTATAAAATAATCACTTTGTGTATCTTGGTCTAACGCTCACAAGAGTAGGAATCATGATTCCATATAGTGATAGGCTTTCAAGTTAAAATGAGATTATGTTTCAGGAATAAGAATCCTAATCCCATATAATGATAGGGTTCCAAGTTAGAATAAAGGGAAAATTCTCATTAACCCTAATTTTAATATTTTTTTTTCTCACTAACAAAATAAGATTCTAAAATTATCATCAACCTTATAAACTCTTAAGATATATTCCCACTAACAAAACTTTTAACCTTTTGTGTTTTTTTCCTGACCAAATTACCCTCATCTCATATCTTTCTCTCTACATCGTCTGACATTCATCTCCCTCTCTCTCTCTCTCCCTCCTCGGTCAGAACGTCGTTCTCGTTGTCAACGTCCACTTCTGGCCCCGGCGAGTTATCACCCGCGGGGTCAAGGCGACGTTGAGGAAGACGACGCGACCTCACACTACCAGAAGAAAGACTTTAGCCGACGAAAATAAAAAAACCAGGCCGACGAATTATTTTTTCGTCGGCTAAAGTCCACTTTAGCCGATGAAATTTCCCTTCGTCGGCTATGGTCAACTTTAGCCGACGAAATTAAAATTTCGTCGTCTGAATAAATTTTTTCGTCGGCTATAGTCTGTGAACTTTAGCCGACGAAATTTTTAAAAGTTTAGCCGACGAAAAATATAATTTCGTCGGCTAAAGTGCCTTATATTGTATTTGCAGATCTGGACAACAACTCATTTGGGAAAAAAAAACTATACGTAGAACCTTCAAACGCAAAAAAGTCGTGAAATAAGATATGACCAGAATGGTGAAATACGTCCACGGTTGAAAAATCACGGTATTCCGGTAAAGCCTCGGTGCCGATAGTTGAGGTCAATGCAATTTACCCTTATTATTCACTATGCTGCAGATTTGGTTTTTGGTGTCCGATTGACTATTGTTGTCACATCCCGGGACCCGCTCCGCCGTAACACGATATTGTCCGCTTTGTTTCCGGCAGCTCAGGAGCAGCTTCGTATTAGGTTGGTGGTGGGCATGTACATATAGAGCACATAACCCCTCTCCGTTTGGCCGATGTGGGATATTACAATCCACCCCCCTTGGGAGTCCGACG
>NC_020496.1:16801792-16813012 GCF_000184155.1 Fragaria vesca subsp. vesca | reverse complement strand
CTTAGAATTGGGCTTCGACTTCTTCTAGAAAGTTGTTCGAAATGTTGAGAGGAAGATTCTGTCAAATTTTGGTGGTGATTGGAAGTGGCCGAAAATTTCTGCAGTTTTTTTTTTCAAAAACCAGCAACTTTAGCCGACGATATTTAAAGGTTTAGCCGACGATATTTAAAGGTTTTTTCGTCGGCTATAGTATTTTTAAATTTTTTTATAAGGTTTAGCCGACGAATTATGGCATATTTCGTCGGCTATAGTTATTTTTTAAATTTTTTTATAAGGTTTAGCCGACGAAACAGACTATATTTCGTCGGCTATAGTTATTTTTTTAAATTTTTTTATAAGGTTTAGCCGACGAAACATACTATATTTCGTCGGCTATAGTCTGGGAAAAAATTTTTTATTACAAACTTTAGCCGACGAATATCTTAATTGTTTCGTCGGCTATAGTCTGGGAAAAATTTTTTTATTACAGACTTTAGCCGACGAATATCTTAATTGTTTCGTCGGCTAAAGTCTGGGAAAAAAACCGACGACATGTTTTTCGTCGGCTAAACTGCGGGACTATAGCCGACGAAATTTTTTTTTTCGTCGGCTAAAGTCATCACCGACGACCTTTTCCCGACGAAATCTTAGCCGACGAATTAAGCTAACAGGCCGACGAAAATTTTTCGTCAGCTAAAGTGCTTGTCCTGGTAGTGTCACTTTCTCTTGGATCTGGGCCATAGAAGCCTCTGGCCGCCGACGATGATCTCAGACTCCAGAAACTTAGAGACAATTCGAGCCTTGCCATGCTCGATGGCTTTGAGGATCCGAGTAGGAAGGCAATGCAAGCTTAGTGCCGCGCTTGGCGATCCCGATTGAGGTACGACTCGATCTCTAGAGAGGTATGGAACTCCGAGCACTTCACGATCTCCGGTGATGAACTAAAATCGATTGGTCGCATCAATTTCTTCATTTCGATCAGATTGAAAATTGAGCTATTGGTATAAAATATGTTGGATTAATATTTGAGTTTACAAGAAATTTTGGATGGCATCATTCCTAATTCTGTTAGTTTCAATTTGTTTGATTCTAATTTGATCAAACATTACATTGCTTGGCTTTATTTACGAGAAAGAGAAGAAATAAAGGAGATCTTATAGTTTGATTGAAATTTTGTATTGATTTTGGCAGAAATTTTATATTGATTTTGGTAGAAGGTCAATGCGAAGAAGCCACATGTTAGACTTTTAGGTTTATTACTGGTAGAAATGTAGAAGAAAAAATAAAGGTTAGATGTTGGAACTGGGAAGAAAGTGGATTTTGTATTATGCATTTTTCGTGCCAATTCGAATACGATAAGGACTTAGATGAGTTGTTAAAGATTGTTAGGTTTGCTTCTCTAGCTGAATTGAAGTGTTTGATAGCTTGATGATGTGAGTTATGCGTTTTTGTTTCTGGGTTTTCGATGAATCTGCAAAAAGTTGGAGTCTTTGTGATTGGAATTGTTAGCACAATGTGGATTGCTGTGATAGGAAATTGAGTTTTATGATTATTGTATCGAATAAGTTGGAGCTTTTGTTTTAGTATATATCCATATATAGATCATTTTAATTTTGAGTGAGCAACCACTCTAGAATTCTGTGGATTAATTTTTCAGAAATTATTTCTTTCTTTCACAAGGTTTTGAAGAAGATGATGATGGTAGAATTGAAGAAGGATGCTCTCATTTAACTTATGGTCATATCATATTTTTAAATTGTTCCCTCAATGGATGGAAATGTATAGGCCTCTTAAGAGCAACTCCTATCTTTCATGTATACTACCCCCAGCAATTTTTGGCTCATCTTGTAGCTCTCATCAAGGTGAGTATTCCCTAAAAAAGAATTAGTCTATTTCGTTGTTGTTATGGAGAAATGTATAATTGAAGTTTTTAGGGATTTATGGAAGTTTGATTCGTTTGCCCTAGTTAGCTTTAGAAATGGACTAAGTGCTAGTTATGAATGTTGTTGAGCATGATGAGAGGAATATTCTGTGAAAATTTGAGAAGCATTGGCCCTCGCCGGAATCCGGTTGCCGGCCGCCGCCCCTTAGGGGCAGTTTTTCATGATTTTGGGTTTGTTTGAATGAGAGGAGTTTAATGAAGTATAGTTGGGAATATTTGGAGGAGATTTGATAAGATTTGGGATTTATCAATGATAAAAGATTTAGACGGTTAGTCGAATGGAAATCCGGCAGTTGGTTTAGCAGGTTTTAAAATCTAAAAAGGTTAATTTATGGCTTTCGGTAAGTGCGGAGTAATGTGAGCCTTATTAGGTAAAAAGTGGAGAAGTTGGGCAAGAGAAAAGAAATTATAGGCTTCCTTTTTATTTCGGAAATTTTATTAAAGTTTTGTCCTGATTTGGAGGCTTAATGATTATTGATTATTCAGGACGTGAGGAGGATCATTTGGAGGAAGCCTCGGGCCGTCAGCAAGCATAGCCGAGCACTGTGAGTGGACCTTTGATTTTAATATCATGCATGCGCGAAAGTTATTTAATTTCAAAGGCATTTGGAGATATAATATTTTGTTGGATTATCGAGTTCCACTTAATTTTTTCCGGAACTCTTGCTAATTTTAGTTGACACGTGGGACGGCTGTACTGTGCGCTATGAGTTTATTATAATTTATTTGGGAAAGTGTGGATCATTTTATTTTAATATTGTACTTCACCATAAAATGGTTGATATATAGATTATTGCTAGCTAACCTTATTAGCGGTCCTCATCATATGTGAGTCGCTATTATAGTCTTATTAGCGGTTCTCATCATATGTGAGTAGAGCGCTTAGCGTGGGACACTATTATAGCTTGGGAGGCAACCGATCGGTATATATATATAATTATTGTTAGCTAGCCATTATTTAGCGGTCCTCATCATATGAGAGTTGAGCGCTTAGCATGGGACGGGACGCTATTATAACTTTATAAGCGGTCCTCATCATATGTGAGTAGAGCGCTTAGCGTGGGACGCTATTATACGCTATTATAGCTTGGGAGGCTCATTGTTATGGTGAAACCTCTTCCCTATTCTTATTGATTTATTGGGAACCAATGGGATTGGTTCATTAGTTTTGTCTATAATTATTTCCGAAAAGATTTCCAAGAATGGCATGCATAAATATTTTCTCAATGGAAAATATGGGAAAAGCATTAAATTGATTTAATGTTCTATCATTAAGTCCGTATTTTTATTATTTATTTTGTCCACTCACTCTAACGTTTTAAATGCTTTCCCCTGGGCCTTTCGTTTTAAATGCCCAGTCTGCAGAGCTCTGTTCGGCGAGAGTAGGAGGCATGTCATATTTCCCACCTCATCCAGTTTTCTCTCATAGGTTACTAGTTAACCTACCTATGTATTTTCTTCTTTCCTAGTAGTTGTTCTGATAACCTTGGGATGTTTTAAGTGTTGTTGTTGTTAATGTTGTGAGTTAAGAGCTTGTGACTCCACCTAAGAGTGTTGAAAAAGGTTTATTTGGCATGTTATATGAGAGATTAAATTCATGAAATTATTTCGATTTATTATGTGAGTTGAGGTGGTGGATGTTTATTGGGGGAACAGATGGCTCCAGAAGATGTGGATTAAATTGTTTTAGAAGTGTATGGGCTTTGATGATTTTTCTTTCAGGTAGGGTTACTCATTTTCAAGGGAGGTTATGCCAAAATTTTGATAGAATTTCCCTTGAGGTGGGTCCCGCAGGGTTTATTCCGGATTTCAAGGGGAAATCCGGGGTAGGTCCTGACACATCTCCTCTCTCTTCCCGGCCTAGTGGCCGCGCCGGTAACGCCGCCGATCGGGAGATTTTCCACCGGAGACGTCGGGCTGCCCTTCACCGGAGCTTCCACCTCCGGCCACCATAGCTCGTGATTCTTAGCTCATTTTGTAGCTCTCATCAGGGTTAGTGATCCCTTACAAGGAATCGTCATAATTCGGTCTTGATAAGGAGAGATGTTTAATTGAAGTTCTAGGGACTTATGAATGTTTTCGTTCGATTGACCTAGTTAGGCTTGGAATGAGGTGTTGTTCTAGTTAAGGAAGTTGTAGAGTGAGTTGAGAGGAAGATGCTGTCAAAATTTCATAGGCATTGGAGGTCGCCGAAGTCGGCCTCCGGCCGCTGCTGCCGGCGGAGCTGGCGGCGTCGCCGCCGCTGTTTGGGAGATTTTTATGGTTTTAAATGTGAAATATTAAAAGGTGTTTATTGATGTAAATTATGAAATTTTTGGATGAGTTTTGGATAGGTTTGAGAATTTTTGAAGTTTGGTATTTTTTGCGGTTAATTAATGTGGAATCCGGCCGTAGGATTTAAGTCGTTATTCTGGGGGAGGTTGTATTTATGGCTGCCGAGTATGGTATTAAAGTTTTGGATCGTTTCGATTTAGGAATATCGAAGTTAGGCGAGAATGAGCGTGGTTACGGCTCATGTTTAATTTGCCTATTTTTGAGTAAGTAATGGATTTTTGGTTGGCAATTTAATTTTAAATTTAGAACAGGATGTGAGGAGGTTCGAGCAGAAGAGGCCTCGGATCGACATCAGGCTTAGGCCTATTTTGTGAGGGGATTTTTGTTTTAAATAATGTGCATGCAAAATAATTTACGTTGTTAGAGAATAACCAAAATTGAGAATTTTGCTGAGTATATATATGTATCCATATTTGGATGATTATGAGAATAATATGTATATAAAGAAATATTGCTAGCTAGCTAGCTATACGTGCTTTTCCACCATAATGAGGTAAAATTCCATTATGGTGCGACGTGAGCGTTAGACGCAATCGTCGTAGTCTTATATAAATATAAGAATTTATATAGGGGATATGCGCGTATATATACATCGTCTTTTCCACCATAATGAGGTAAAATTCCATTATGGTGCGACGTGAGTGTTAAACGCAAGCGTCGTAGCCTTGTGTGAATTTCTATTTGTCTTTGTTGTTTCAAGAAAATTCATACAAGGGATATGACGAGTGTAATACATACATATTTTATTTTAGCCTGAGAGGCTCTATTTTTATGAAGTGTTGGTGACTAGTGCGGTTAGTCACGTTTCGGTAAATTCGGTAAATTTTTAAAAACTTTTGAGCTTGTTGCATGCCGTTAATTGTTTTTCCACAGAAGTTAAATCGGGAAAGCATAAAGATTTATTTCTTTTTAAATTTATTTTTGTCCACTCACTCTAACGGTTTCAAATGTCTTCCCCTGGGCCCTTCTTTTTAAAATGCCCAGTCTGCAAAGTTCGGGTTGGATCTAGTAGGAGGCGAGGCATAGTCACCCGCATTTCCACCACCTTTCATCAGTAGGTTATCTATTTAACCTACCAGTGTTTTTCTTGCTTCCTCTAGTGTCTAGTAGCTCTGATTTTCGCTTGGGGATATTGTATAATATTATTTCGGTTGTGGGCGAAGGCATGATTACATTTTAGAATATTTAAAGGAAGATGTATGCTATTTTAGTGGGATAATTATGTGATGATCTGGAAGTTGATGTTTTTATTGTTATTGGTGGTGGTTGTATTTGGGGAGCACGTAGGCTCTAGAAGTTAAGGTTGAATTGAGAATTTTTAGGAGTGTTTGCAGGTTTTCTTTAGGAAGGGTTGTCCAATTTTAAGGGAGGTTATGCCGAATTTTCGGTAATATCTTCCTTAGAGGTGGTCCCCACAAGATTTACTCCGGGTTTTAGGGTAAAATTCGGGGTGGGTCTTGACATGTTATAAGTGATTGAAGCACGTAGTTAAGTTCAACGGTCATATTGCCCTTAGTAGGAGATCCTACTGACCCTAGTAAAAGGTCATACTACCCCTAATAGAGACCTGTTATAAGTGACTAAAACACACAATTAGGTTTAAGGGTCATATGGTCCTAGTAGGAGGTCATACTGACCCTAATAGGAGGTCATACTGTCCTCAATAGGTGGTCATATTGCCCCTAATAAGGACCTGTTATAAGTGACTAAAGCACACGTACAGTTAAGTTCAAGAGTCATACAGCCCCTAGTAGGAGGTCCTACTAGGGGCAATAAGAGGTCCTACTGTCCCCAATAGACCCCTAACGAACCTCTATTGCCCCAATAGGCCCCCGACATGACCTTTTACTGCCCCAAATAGACCCCCTGACAAACCCCCTACTGTCCCTAATAGAACCCCCGACGAACCCCCTACTGCCCTCAATAGACATCCGGTCAACTGTCACCGGAGTCAGGTCAACGATTGCTGGTCCGGTCAACGTCGTCGGATCCCGGTCAAAGTTCGTCGGCATCACGGTCAAAGGTCATTGGTTGCGAGAATCCGGTCATAGATATTTATTTCAAAATAGACATATATTATTCTTATAATAGTATATTGTAGTTTATTTAAATCATTAAGGATATAATTGTCTTTTAAGTTGATTCTTAGGAATTTTAAAATCTGATTTTGTTGGTGAAAATAAAATTTTTAAAATTAGAACTAATAGACATTGTCCTTAGAATAAAATTATGTTTCCAAGTTAGCAGGCTTTTGGATTTTTGTCCAAAAAATAGATATAGTACAATACTATTAGTTTAACCAAAAAATAATATGAGACAGCACAATACTATCCTAGTTGAAAAGGCAAACTAGTAGGAGCCTAGCTAGGGTTAGGGCTTCCAAGGATGGGTAGAGGAGTTGCAGTGTATCAGAGGAGTGCGAAGAAGAGGGCAGAGGAAGGTAGGATTGCTTACTTGGCCCGGCCGGATAGGAAGAAATTCGACAAACTGTACGTTTGTACTTTTGAGTTCCATTTTGATTATTTCAAAGAATTCAATCGATACCGTGTCCATGCCATCAAATTGGGCGACTTGTTCTCTTTTGACCTTTCCTCGATTCCCATGTTTTCTTCTCAATCTGATTCTGACCTACAACAAGTTGTTGTTCTAGAGGGAGATGACCTTCCCATCAATATGGGTATTGGTGTCTTTGGCTCTCAAATTGTTCTAGCTGGCGGCGTGTAACAGTTTAGGAAAGTGCGTCCTGCATGAATCTATGTTTAGAGACTGATCAAAGTGTGGAAACCCAACTACCCTAGGTTCATCAGCAGCAGATATATTCTTTTACGCAAACCCAATAGACCTTCCTATGTGATTCCAGGATTGGAAGACAAAAATTTCGTCCTTGGCTAGGGGAGATCGACGGTAAGCTATATGCTCTCTCTAGTCGTGAATGTGGCCAAGAAGGTCTGACTTTCAATGTATTTGATCCCAAAACCAAAGCATGGGCTTCTCTCCCAAGTCTTCCAACTCCAGATGACCTTTTCTAGCATGCACCATTCGACATGTACACATGTGACACAAGGAGGAGTGTTTTAGAATATTCACTTTATGTGTGCTTTGTCTAATGCTAACAGGAATAAGAATTTTGTTTCTATAGATTACCAAGTTAGTGCAGGATTATGTTTCCTTCTACACACCTAAAATGTGTTTTGTAATTCCCTATATAAAAAACTCTTATGAATGAATAAGATACACAGTTCTCCGAGTTCGATCTATTTGCTGTCTTCATCTCTTTAGTGTTTCTCCTACAACAACAAAGTAATATAGGCGAGGACAATACTATCTCTAACGTTTAATTTTGTTAGGATTTCTGCTAAGAGTTTTTCAAAGAAGTATCTATATATGTTCATCGTACCACAAAGTCGGAGCTAGGGTTACTGTTAGGGCAAACTAGCTAGTAGGAGCCTAGGGTTAGGGTTTCCAAGGATGGGTAGAGGAGGTGCAGCGTATCAGAGGAAGGCGATGAAGAGGGCTGAGGAAGGTAGGATTGCCTACTTGGCCCGTCGGGATAAGAAGAAATTGGACGAGGTTGAAGCTAAACTGTACGTTTGTACTTATGAGTTCCATTTTGGTTATGTCAATGAATTCAATCGATACCGTGTTCACGCCATCAAATTGAGCGACTTGTTCTCTTTTAACCTTACCCCGATTCCCATGTTTTTTTCTCAATCCGATTCTGTCATACAACAAGTTGTTGTTCTAGAGGGAGAAGACGTTCCCATCAATATGGGTATTGGTGTCTTTGGCTCTCGAATTGTTCTGGTCGGCGGTAGGAGAGTGCACCCTACAAGAACCTATGTTTTGGAGACTGATCAAAGTGTGGAACCCAACCCTAGGTTCATCAGCAGCAGATGGATTTCTTCATGCAAACCTAATAGACCTCCCTATGTGATTCCAGGATTGAAAGGAAAGAAATTTTGTCCCTGGCTGGGGGAGATCGACGGTAAGCTATATGCTCTCTCTGGTCGTGAATCCGGGGAGGATGGTCCGGCTTTCAATGTATTTGACCCCAAAACCAAAGCATGGACTTCTCTCCCAAGTCTTCCAACTGGAGACGACCTTTCATGGGAAGCGATTCGTCCATCCAATGTTGCAGTTGTGGACACCAAGATCTTTGTCACACTTCGCACAGAGGAGGAGACAGAAGGCCAGCTACTGTGCTTTGACGTGGCTGACCCCAAGGCAACATGGTCTGATCGTGAACCCCGCATTCGGGACGATATGGGTGTTTTCCCATAAATTTTCAACAAGGTTTTAGTCGTGGACTCGGAGGAGGATGAGAAGCTAATCTTCACCTTTGATTATGAAAAGATAATAGTCTCCCGCATGGTGCTGTCCGCTCAAGGTGAAACTGCAGATTGTATTGAACTAGTAGCTAAGATAAGTCTGTGTGGTGCACTTGAAGGATTTAAAGGAACCGCATACAGCTGTGTCCATCTGGGAGGTCAACAAGTATGCTTTGCATTCTTCTGGGTGACAACTCTTTATGTGCTCACTTTCAAATATTCCTATTCAAAACCTGCAGCTAGTCCTCCTCTTCTTAGTAGCAGCGCTGCTACTAGTGATTCAGAAATTTTAACTTGTAACTCAATTTCTGGATCATTCTCTGTCCAAACCCTGGGTCTTCGTCTGTTCGAATACAACACTAGTCAGCTTCAGGATATATGTGTGCTCAACATGGGTGGTTGCTTTTTGCTGTAATTCCATCACTCTGTTATTCATAAGCATTCCACATTTCAGTTTCTATTACTAGTTATGTTCCTAGGCTGGGATGTAGATTTCTTTTCATCAAGCTTTCACATAACTTGGGATAGCTAAATTTATGCACATGGTTCGCTGTGCTTGATATGCAAGTATCTAAAGTAGAACAATATCAACTTAGGCATATATACAGTTTTTAATTCCTATCGTCACCCAAGATGTTAAACTTGAGTTAAATGGACACTAATGGAGTCATCAATTTCAAAAAGTATAAGCCATACACCTATAATCTATCATCTTTTCTTTCACCAAAAATAAACCGTAATCCATCCTCTTCGTTCATTCATTTTGCATCCTTAATCGAGGGCGGAGCTAGAAATTTACGTTTAGGGAGGCCGGCTGATATACAGTAAAAAGAATATCAAAACTTTATTGATATATTAAATCGAATATAATTTTTAGTGTACATTAATATATAGATTGATAATCATTTCCTCTCAAAGTAGCTAGATATGTTGTAAAAATGGATAAGCCGTAAATTTACACATGCTAACAATATCTACTATCCATTCAGGCTCCACCCATGTCTATATCTCAAGTTTTTTAACGTATCACAGTCTATGTTTTAAAACTTAATGTACTGAAATTCGCAGTGAACCTACTTCATGGACACTGTTCATAAAATTTTCTCTTTTGTTAACTATGCTCTTGTGAAGATGGATGCAGGGAGGACTGTGACTGCTACAGACGGCGGCAGGAAAAGTAAATTATTCCGGTCATGGACAACTTGTCCCATGTGATCCCCCAGGTGCCAAGGAAAAAACCTAAACCTTTTCCCCCCTTTGGAGTATTATATAATATAGATGCTAGCTATTGCCTGCCACTGCATGCGTTCTGGGTTTGATAAAGAAATCGAGCTGCAGACTCATGCATGCACCATCGATCAGCCTTCGGCCAATGCTTATCTCTCTGCTAGCTTTCTCGGGTCTGATTCTCTAGCTATATTATTCGCAGGAGATTCCAAGCTTTACACAGGCTTCCATTTTAAACCAATATGGATATATATCATAGTTCATTGACTTAATTTACGTAAACATTTGATAATTAATCATCACTCTATAGGCTATAGCAGTAATGCTGCAATTGAAAATCCAACAACTCGATCTCTAAATATATCCTCGATCCTTTGATGCTGTATGCATGATCTATAAGAATGTGTCTCGTCATCATCTTCGATTCTGAACTGACTGGAAGTATATATGAGACATGCAACTTGGTTTCTACGCAACCTGTACTTTTCATGAAGCATATATATTATCACACAATTAGGTACGTAGATGTACGTGTGTGATTAACTGAGAAAGAAACTGACAGATCTTCAAAACGATATATATAACTTTTATACCATATTACTAGCTAGACTGTTTACTTTTTCATATATATCACTTGGGATCCTCGAATTCTCCAATCATTTGCTTTGAGGAACTTGAACCATGGATTGAAACATATATAGAGATTCTATATAAAGGAAAACTGAATCAATTCCCAGGGCCAGGTATATGTTTTGCCTTGCGTTTGTTCATATAGAATGGTTTATTATTATTATTATTATTATTATCATCATCATCATCATCATCTTGATCAGAATCATTTCCTATACACCGTTTCTTTCACTTTGCCTCTAGCTAGCTAACACCACAACTCTTTGATTGTATCATGAAATCCCAGACTCAGAAGTTTAAGTAACTATAAGCAGCGGCCATGCAATTGGTGTCATAGCAGTGATTCATCATACTTACATTCTAACATATATCACTAGATTTTCTTATTCTATCTGAAATTAAAATAAAATAAAAAGATTTTATGGCAGAGATATATATCACTCTTTCTCTTTATGTCTTAGTAGTAAAATTGAGCATGTGGATAAGATTATACAAGTCAGGTAATTTTGATCATGCATGTTTGTACATACATACAAGATATACAACACATGCATTCCAATAGTAAAAGGGGAAAAGATAGAAGGCAATTATCAAGAGCATGTTTGGTGCGAGTCACCACATTTCTAAATTTAGGTTTGAGTCTACTTATTGTAATATGTAGACGTGCCACGTACGTATGCATTTTTTTTTTCCTGCTCTTCTTGTCGAAGAAGGGAGATTAAGATCATTACTTCAATAGAAGTAAAAAGGAATTGTAAACGCATAATCTCTCTCTCTCTC
>NC_020496.1:16772313-16801772 GCF_000184155.1 Fragaria vesca subsp. vesca | reverse complement strand
TCTCTCTCTCTCTCTCTCTCTCTCTCTCTCTCTCTCTCTCTCTCTCTATGTGTTACATGAAAGTGCAATACTCTATACATCGCAAATAGGTATGGATCGGACCTTATAATCGCCAAATAACTGTATCTTCAATGGTTGAAAAGTAAAAAAGAAATAGTCAAGTTTTTCACTTTCTCAATTTAACTCGACCTAAAATTGAATATGAACAGATTGACCTGCAAAATCAACATGTATATATAACACGTTTTAGCTGCAATCTCATCTATATTGAACGGGTAAGGACGAGCTTTCGGGTCCTATTTGTGACTAGCTATTTCATATATATTTTGGTATGAGAGTGCGAAACAAATGGCGTGGGAGCAATGTGTGTCGACTCTTGTCTTTCCAATTTGGTGGATGCATTCATGTGTCAACTTCTGAGTTTGTCCTAGTCTTTTCAATTACGACATTCTCATTTCTGGATGTCATAGTGTCTCTTTTCTGTTTTCGAACCATTGCCTTCAACAATCCTAGTAACCAATATCATCGATCATCAATTTCAGATAAAATTGTGTTTCCCAAATTAGGGTTTGTCCACCCAGAAAATGTAGGTTCCCCTTTTCAGCAAGAACGTGCTTCTTGTCCAAGTGCTTTTGTATAAAATATCATGTTTCGCATTTAAAGGACAAAGTAAGCTTGCAGGAACAGAGCACAGCATATCCAGAGCTAAATCTTTTGGCTTAGTCAATTAAAATTTGGTAGCTAGTACACTCATATAATTGTGGATCGAGTTGAGGAGCTAGCATCGTTTTCTTTTTGGTGGCAATGGTGATGATCACACTCACAGGACCATTCACATGCTCATCCACAACCAATTGGTTCTCGCATGCTCCAGCTCTCACTAGCTACTTCATGAACCGATACGATAATTGGTGCAAAGAAGAAACTAGCTAGTTTTATATATATCTACATACATGGCTAGCTTAATTATGGTAATAATAGTCTCTATAGGAGTCATAAAGCACACGAATTTGGTGTAGAGTAAAAAGGATGTGTTTCCATTAGTTAGCTAGCTAGCTAGATAGTAAGAATCTTCTCCCTAAAATGTTTTCTGTTTAATTTGTTTTCATCCAATTAGCTATATATATCCAAGTGAGGTATAGGAAGTACGTTTAGACATCTTAGCATCATTATATACTAATAGTTGCTACGTATATTAATTATTGACCAACTTCCTTATCGCAAATCTGTTTTTTTTTTTTTGAATAAAGGACTGGTACGGCTGCCCTCAAGCCTTGATTAATGAAACTATTGATACAAAAAGAGACATTGAGCCTAAACCCTTGATTACAAAGACCTGAACTAATATCACAAATCTGTTTGTCTAATCTGTAATTGCTGCATATATATAGTACAATCGCGGGTCAGAGATCGACATACATATTTGAGCTATATATCCGTATCAAAGTTGAATGACAATTGGAGATTATTACCTTAATTTTAAGATTTATGGCATTTTCCCAATCAAATTGAAAGTACGTAGGATGAGTGCTGCAATGATACATGACCTAATGAGTAATGACCAATATATATAATACTACTACTTTGTATGACCAATATGATCATTACCACCATCGTCAATTGTTCATCATCGATCGTCTTCATGAAGTGATCGATCATTAAGTTTTTTTTTTTTTTTCGATAACAAGGTAGTGAACTAGTGATCATATATAAGTTGACACTACGTAGGTACTCCACAAGTCCACATGATAATTTTAGACTTGTATATTGGGTTGTATATTATGTTTCGAACTCTTTTTATAATTATTGCCGACCTCGCAAAGGAGGGTTTATATATGAGCCAATAATTGAAAGTTTGAAACAATATATATATCCGGTCAAATTCACCATAGGAAAAGATGAAATAGTGGTGGGTGCGTGCTACATCAGCTCACCTCTACTTATAAATAGAAACAGAACTGAAGCATAGAGAAGCACAGTAAGCAGATTGAGGATAACAGTAGTAGTATGGTGCTAAAGATAGCTGCAGAGGATTCACCGTCGTCAGCGACTCTTGATGAGGTGTGCATGGTGGTGGTGAGGGAATACAATGAAGAAAGTGACAAGGTGGCGGTGGAAGAGATGGAGAGGCTGTGTGAAATGGCTGGGCAGCGTGGGGGAAAGCAGCCTTCTCTTGTCACTGATCTCTTGGGTGACCCCAAATGTCGCATCCGCCATTTCCCGACCCACATAATGCTGGTAAGACTACAATCTCATTACTTGAATATCTCTACCTGTGATCACTTCAGGCTTCGAATGTTGAGACTTTATACTAATGAAATTGACCATGCAGGTTGCAGTGTACGGAGAACAAAAGGAAATTGTGGGTGTCATCAGGGGTTGTGTAAAAAAGGTAACAAGAGGTAATTCAGTGTTTGTAAAGCTGGCTTATATCCTGGGACTAAGGGTTTCTCCCATGCACAGGTTTCTCTCTCTCTCTCTCTCTCTCTCACTCTCTCTCTCTCTCTCACATCATTTCAGTAATACTTCAGTACTCTTCTGTAGTTCTGTTACTGTTATTGCAGCTTAGCCAATTAATATTATCATGGCCATATTTATAATGTTTCCGCATGCATCTTTTGCTCGATCGGTTAGCACTGAAAGTAAAAGAGACAGTTCATTCCATCGATCATTCACTTTCTGTTACGTGCGCTTTCTTCATGCGTGCCTTTTCTGATCGATCAACTATATATTTTCTGGTTTTTGTGAACCCTGTGTTGCTAGTCGATCGACCTCTACATTTTAGCTACCACAAATCAAAGAAAGAAATTGGAAGTGAAAGCTAGCTAGAAAGTGAGAGGATTCTATTACCCGCCCCACAGAAATAAACTGTGCAGAGCTACATAAAGAGATTAGATTCTCACATAAAAGAGAAACGAAATATTATATTCCTCGTATCATGGAAAATAAAAAATCAAGCAACTAGCTAACCTGGCCAAAGAGGGTTGATTATTCCCTACCTGAACCAAACAAATCTATTTGGGATATGGAGAATGTACCACCTTTAACTCAACAAACCAATTAAGAATACGCATTGTGACATATATATATATATACAGGCCATCTCTGTTGCGGACGTCCGCACTGTTTTTCGGTACGGATTTTTGTCGTTTCTCCACCGTTCCAGCGCTGGCGACGCCGTTTCTTCTTCCAGGCGTGATCCCAGACCTCCCCCGACGGTGTTGGAATAAAGAAGAAGGTCGGAGAGATCGATCGGAGGTCTATGCAGCAATCTCACTCAGAACTTCACGACCGATCATGGTGGACCTCCGATCGCGATCTCTCCGGCCTTCTTCTTCATTCCAACACCGTCGGGGGAGGTCTGAGATCACGCCGGGGAGAAGAAAAGGCGTCGCCGGCGCTGAAACGGTGGAGAAACGGCAGAAATCCGTACCGGAAAACGGTGCGGACGTCCGCACTTGAGAATCCCTATATATATATATATGGTTATTTTATGCAGACCAAAAGAAAAAAGAAAAAAAGAAAACTATTCTTATGTTGCATTTCCTCATCCACACAGTGCCACCCACAATTGCTCCTTTGCTTTTTTACATATTCTGGTTCCCCTTTATTTTGTTTTCTTCCTCCAATATTGAATTTCACACCATGCAATAATAAATTAATCGAATTGCTATCAAATACTTTTATGGAATTCTAATTGTGGATGAGAAATTCTCTTGTTCTTATTGTTCATAACGCATGCAGGAGGCTTGGCATTGGTACAAAACTAGTGAAACATTTAGAAGAATGGTGCAAGCAAAAGGGAGCAGAATATGCATACATGGCCACAGACTGCACCAACGAGGCTTCAATCAATTTGTTCACACTCAAGTGCTCATACCAAAAGTTTCGCACACCGACCATCTTAGTCCAGCCAGTTCACGCCCACTACAAACCAGTACCTTCCACCATCGCCATCGTTCGACTACCCGCCTGCTTAGCCGAGTCGATCTACCGCCAAATCTATGCCAACTCGGAATTCTTCCCGGAAGATATAGACGCCATTTTATCTAGTGCCCTAAATCTAGGCACTTTCATGGCCCTGCCCAGAAAATACCTTCTGAAATGGGACCCTAAGAAAAGCACATTCCCCCCTAGAAGTGCTTTTGCCATCCTCAGCGTTTGGAACACCAAACAAGTGTTCAAGCTACAAGTGAAGGGAGTGTCCAAGTTGACACAGGCATGTTGCGTGGGAAGTAGACTAGTGGATGCATGGCTTCCATGGCTCAGACTGCCTTCATTTCCAAACGTTTTCAAGCAGTTCGGGGTGTATTTTATGTACGGGTTACATGCCGATCAGGGCAAGCACGGGTTGCGGTTGATGAAGGGTTTGTGCAACTTCGTGCACAATGTGGGAAGGGATGACCATGGATGCGCTGCCGTGGTGGCGGAGGTGAGCCAGAGAGACCCAGTTAGAGAGGCAGTCCCACATTGGACGAAGCTTTCATGGGCTGAGGATATGTGGTGTGTCAAGAAGCTCACAGAAGCCAAGCAAGGACTGTCGTCGCCGTCGGATTGGATTAACTCTCGACCATCTTCACCGATGATATTTGTTGACCCTCGTGACTTTTAACAAGGCCTACTGGTGATCATGATCTACGTTCTTAGCATGTTTAATCTACACAGAATGTCAATTGTTCATAGTCTGCTTACATCTTAATATTAGTTCGGAACCGGTAATCTTAAGATCCAAAAATGAATGAACTCTAGCCAGCCAATAGTTTCTATCAACATTGTTTGGTGCAGACAAATATGTTTGGTAGTGCTGGGCGTTCGGGCCCAAAAATTCAAAAAAACCGACCCAAAAGCCCGATCGGGCCCAATCGGTTCGGTCCAAAATGGGAGGTGTTCGGTCCGGGTCATAAACCGGTCCAAATGCTCTCAGTTCGGTTCGGTTTCGGGCTCGGTCCTGAACCGAAAGCCCGTTCAGGCCCGATATACAAATTTTTGCCACACGTCATAATCTTATTGGTCCTTATAATTTTTTTTATTAAAAAAAACCCTAAAACTAAAATACCTGCGCCTCTCTTCTCTGCGCCTCTCTTCTTCCTCTCTTCTCTTAAACTCTCTTCTCTGCGCCTCTCTTCTTCTTCTTCTCTTCTTCCGATTTTGTTGTCCAACACAACGGTGACTGGAGGGATGATGAATAAGGGATTAAGGGATGAGGAAGAAGAAGCTCTAATTTTCGATTGTTTGGAGAGTGGAGGCAGATGGGTTTGAGTTGGGTGATGTAAAGTTGGGGTTTCTGAGTTTTTCAGCTTCTGGGTTTGAGTATTCACGCATTTCAGGTATAAACCTAACCTGGGTTTTCTAGGTTTCTCTCACTTTCTTTGTTTCCTATGCTCTTTCTTTGAATGTTTTCTTACCTTTCTTTGTAAGAATATGAAAGTGATTATTACCATGAATATGAAATCGTATTTTGAAGATTCATGGATTGTTCTTTCTTTGTAAGAATACGAAAGTGATTATTAAACATGAATATGAAATCGTATTTTGAAGATTCATGGATTGTTATATATATGTATGTTATTATGTTATCATCATAGAGGTGAATCATATGATGCATCATAAACTGTATATGTATACCATGTATTGAAACTCTGTATATTATGCATTATATCAATTGATTTCTCTATTTGTCGATATTTGGTTATGCTTCCTCAACTTGTGTCCATTATAGCCACCAGTATGTTGTTCTGTTATAGATGTGATCGATTTTCGGTTCTGCTTCTTCTGAAACTTCATATATAATCGCTTTTCCATAGCTGTTGCACTGTGTCGCAAGCTTTTGTTATTATATGTTCTCTTTGATAACCATGTAAGCCATCAATCTGCATGTAAGCCATCAATCTGCTGTTTCATCTTATTAAGCAAACACCTATTCTATACAGCTCTACATCATCTCTGCTCAGTGATCCTTAACTTATTCAAACTACTTGTAATAGTGTTTTGGTTTATATATACTGACCACTTTAATTAACAGTTAATATTTAAGCTAACATGGTCATTCTTAAAATATTGGGGATGATATGATCCTAATATATATAATAGGATGATATGATATGATCAAATTTAAAGTCCAGAAAACATTGGCTCCTAGGTCTCCAAAAATTGGGTATAACCTATTTTGAGTCTTGAAGTCAGGTTTTCTTTCACTCGTAAGGTTTTCTGTTCCAACTTCTTCCTACAAACCAAATGTAATCTATCCCAATTTGTCCTGCTTTATCTATTGATGTTCTGTTTTGCAGATATTTATAGCTTAGCCATGTGCAAGAGAGAAATGGTACATGCCAAGCATATGTATTGTTCCAGCTGATACTGGCCTTAGAGAAAGCTTCTGGCACAGCATTACTAAGTGACATTGGTTCTTAGCCTGGCTCTTGTTCCATCTACTTATTATCATGTTGGGTCTTTGGCAGTTGTACTTGGCCTCCGATTGATCTAATGAATTAGCTTTTTCTGCTGTAATAGTTTTTAGTTGTACCTATGTAATTTCACTAATTTGGGTTCTGTTGAATGTTGCTATATATTTGTCTGCAATATTGATGCTTTATATTTGATATGCAATGTTTGATGCTTTGAATTGGTTTTCTAAAGCTGCAATGAAGTAAATGTATAGTAAAACAATCAAATCTTGTTTGGGCCCGAAAAAACCTAAAAGCCCGAAAAAACATAATCAGTCCGGACCCAATCGGGCTGAAAATTTGAAAGGCCCGATCCGACCCGACCCGAGATTTTCGGGTTTCGGGTCGGGTTTTCTAAAAACCCGAACCGGCCCGACCCGAGCCCAGCCCTAATGTTTGGCACGAAAGCTAGCTTAACGGCAACGGAATTTGTTCAAAATTTAACTACTTAGGTTAATCCGTAGCACTGAAAATTTCTGCACATTAACAGCACAAAGCATAAGAGATTGTGCATCCCTAAAACTGACTACAAAGCTTAATAACCAACTCTGAACCATAAGGAAATTCTTCAGTGGCTACAGCAGTACCACATGGCAACCATATATGGTTCTACATCCCTACTATATTCTGACACGTCTATTTTTACTATCAGTAAAAATAAAATTTTACATCCTGAACCTGGTAAAATCTGTTAATTTACACCCTATCCATTAAGAATAATCTTTTCTTTCCAATATTATATGACAATCAAATATTCAACTAAGCCTTGATTCCAGTTCGGATTATTGAAAGCTAAGAGCAGAAAGTAAAATAAACGTTAAAAGAGATGAATGCTACATTTTGAGATATTTTCATCGAGTAGAAAATTTAAGGTTACAATTTGAACTACCCTAGAGTAACACACTCCTATAATCCTAATAATATGGCCACTGTAATAGCATCATTTTGTTCCATGTGGTTAGCATCATGTTTTTCACATAGATGGCCATCCAGATATCAATAAATACGTCTTTTATACCACTACGAATGTAATTCTAAGTCTATCCATCTAGGATACGTTGTAATCTAAGAAAAGGGTTACTTCCAGTTTTGTGCTTTCAGCTTCAGAAGCAGTTGATAAGAAGTCACTTACATATTCGTTCATCATATGATGCTTATCTTCATAGAAGTCACGTCACTGTATTTACCGTGATATTAATTGGTTCCTGAGTGACGTTGAGGATTATGCAAAGGTACTCCACCTAGCAATGATATAGCTTCTATTGTAGGTAAACCTTGCCATTGGCAAGAAGTCAGCAATGAGAACAGCTGTACTTGTTGGCTCATCACATCGTAGACGCTTTAGCAAAACTGGAAAATCTGGAGAACTCATTCTGTAAGAGATCCTGCGGATTTCCCTGTTCAACCTACAGATGAGAGTCATGGGACAACCAAGGAGGTATAAGTATTTTCCAAAAACATTCAACCAGTTAATGTAAAGGACCTTAGAAGTTGGAAAAAGATAGTCTGAGTCATCACATAGCATAGTTTTCTTTTTCCTCAATTGGAATATTGCATGATTGTTTCAATTTATATGGTTGTCCTCAACTATAAGTCAGAGAGTATTCATCATTGGGGAAGTAATCAAAGTATGAAACACATGCCACATGAACAATTCAATACAGTTTTCACTTTTCTTTCAAACAGTTCATTTCTTCATGCAAATTATTGATAAAAGAGAATGGCAAAAATAGAAGTACACAAGGGTACTGAAAAACCCATATGACTTACCAGGATACCATGATCGAGGATCAGGACATCGTCCATATTCAAAACGGTGGAAATACGGTGAGCAATTGTGATAACTGTCATGCCTCTGCATTCACTAGATATGGTTTTCTGTAAGGTACATGCTGTTTGAGTGTCCACATTAGCTGTGCATTCATCCAAACAAAGGACCTGAAAATTTAGTGTCAGTCTCCATCTGTAAATAAAATAAAAATTTCATCCCTAACAGGAACCATGCAACAGAACTTCTCCTGCATAACCACATCCAAATTATGTCCACTGATATATATTTTGCGAGGCCAAACTGCCTCTATTTAAGTGGTAAAATTGTGGATTGATTAGAGATTTAAAAAACATTCTCCATTTAGATTCTCAGGATAACAGTTACAGACATGTAAATTTGAATAAAGTGCACTTTAAGAAATTATAGTTTGCTCGAAGAGAAGAATTAAAAGAAGTGATGAGGTCAATATCTCTGAAACATAGAAGTTAATCAAAGCACTTTAACAAGATTGAAATGGTTGCGAATGCGACTAGGGTGGTACCACTGATGCATGTTAAATGGATCCTTGGTACAACAAAAGTCTGAGTTATCCGTATAGAGTGCAATAAGGTACTTCTTAGAAACAAGAAAACTTTTGTGTAAAATTGAACAAGAAACTTCGAGAAGTGCTTTGATATCTAAATCGCAATTCAAAGTATGGTTATTTTATTGTGCTCCTCTTCAAGCATTATTGCAATCTTTGTTAGTGTAGAAAATGTGGAACATCTTACCTTTGAAGATTTGAGAAGTGCACGCGCAAGGCAAAGAAGCTGCCGTTGCCCTACAGAAAAGGACATCCTAGATTCGCTTAGGTGAATATCTAAACCTCCTGCTGCTTCTACTTCCACTTTGACATGGCATCTCGCCAAAGCCTTCCAAATTTTATAGTCATCACTCAGCCTGAATGGGTCCAGATTGTCCCTACAAATTAGGATGACATACATGCCGATTTACTGATTAATAGTAGAGTAGTCAATGTAATCAAACAAAATGTATTACTGGTCATAGCCTTTTAGCTAACAGAAATTATAAGAGTCAGCATTAGTATCAAATGAAAATGAAGAATCTTAAGTACATGACACTACAAGTACCTTAATGATCCTTCAAATAAAAATGGAGTTTGAGGAACAACAGAGAAATGCCCACGAAGATCCCTGATAGGAGCAGTAGCTATGTTTATACCATCCACAAGGATATATCCTGTGCATATTGGTGTGAGGCGGAAAAGAGCATTCAAGACACTAGATTTTCCAGCTCCCGTCCTTCCAACAATACCAACCTGATTAATAATCAAGGGAAAATGAATAGACAACCAAATGAACTTTGACAGACAAACACATAATCATTGAAATAAATTGGACAAGATGAATTCAATATCAGGTACTGTCTGCTCTTACATGCATCCCTCCGTCAATAGTAAAACTAATATCACAAAGTGCAGCTGGAAAAGATGGCTTGTATCTCAAAGTAACGTTTTGGAATTCAATCCGTCCTTGATATGGCCAATTGCAGTTCAAAGATTGAAGTCCATGAACTTCTTCTTGAGGAACCTCCATATACTGTTAAGTGTTAACTGTAAGTCATAAGTAATTAGTAGGAACATAAATTAGACGAAGGTTCATCTTTGTACCTCAAGAGCTCTTTCAATGGAAACCATTTCTTTCTCTGTTTCAGTGAAACTTGTCAAAAAGCTTCCCAGTAAGTTCACAACTGGAGCTGCGTAAGATAGAGCCAAACCAACCTATAACAGAATGCATAACCATCAGTTCTCAATTCAATTAGGACACGAGGGAAATGATTACAAGACTTCAGCTTCTTTGTCTTTTTTTCACCCCTTAGGAGCAAACTTTCTGTCAAATATATGAAGTTCAAAAGAGCTTACCAACCCTGGGGTACTGAAACCAATTGGTAATCCACCATGAGATCCAAGAACAGCCATAATAGCAACAAATGAGATGATAAATGCTGCTAACAACTGAAAGAACATCTCATGTGAGTTAAAAAATGTTATGATAAACTCTATTCGGCTACGTACACTATCCCGAAAGTTGAAGCTGTTAGGATGTGGGCTAAAAATTATTGTATATTCTAAAGCTCCCCGCTATAATAGGTATCCCGCTACTAGAGCTGACCATAGGGTTCAACTCATTTTTGCAATGTCAGGGATTAGTGATATCTGTGGTTTTACCTCTGCTTTTAACAGGTTCTGTTCATTCTATTTCTTGTAAATTTAAAAAGACTATACATACCACTCTTCTTTTAAGCAAACAAATCTTAAGCACTATATATAACCAACCATAGCTCTTAGAAAGAACTATGAGTTGCAACTAAACTCGTACCCAATTTGCTTTAGATAATAGGAATATACTTTAAATGTATATACTACTTTTGGATTTGGCTTAGTAAAGTATTTATTAGATACACGGTTACCTGAAGACGTAGGGAAAGCCACAAACTTGCATTTAACTCTGTGTAGGAAGTTTGTTGATACAATTTCACCTGGTCAGTGAATCTGGCCAAAAAGAAGTCCTGCGCACGACCAGAAGCAAAGTAAAAGAACCACCAGATGCAAGAAGCATAAGCTGTTATAAAGTGGGTCAACAATGTATGTCAATGTATTATCCTCCTACAACCCCACCAAGGAAGAAAGGAGTAAGGACTGGAAATTTCTAACTCAAGGTCTCATACAGAAAACCTCCTACAAGCAGAACTTTAAACTTTTATACCATGTTAGAAAACCCCTAGACTAGAAAAGCTCAAGATGTTAGCAAGTCAATATTATTCATCACGGTCACAGAATAAAAAAAACAAACAAGGCCACATTAGTAGTTCACAAACAAAGGTACAGTGTCCACTCTAAAAAAAGTAAGAAAAAATAAAATATGTGTTATACTAAGGAACTAGAATAAGTTGTATCATTAGTGATACTTTGAAATGAATACATGAAGTGAGACCACAATAGTACTTAAATAGCCCAAAACTTGTGAAGTTACCACTACTTCCACTAGGGCCATTACCAGCTCTCCCAACCTTGCCTCTAGCACCTCTCAATCATCGTCTTTTTCCCCAGGCTCGTTGGCTGGAACTACTCAAAATTCATGAAAGTGGTAAGCTATGTCTCCTTAGAACATATCAAGTCTAGAGGGTGGTGGTAGTGCACCTTTGTATGTGCATGGGCACCCATAGGTTTTTCTATATTTTTGCCCTTTGAAGCAACTGTACTATCTAACCCAATGGATGAATAATGTTAGTTGTTACTTCATTCAGTTCATTATCTACCTCAGACTTGAACGCCCGTATAGTTGATGATCCATCAAGTGTCTCTGTGAAGGATGTATATATGGGAGATCGAGACACACTGTCCAGCCTTCGCAATTCTCGAGATGTTGACCTGTAAAAGAACTGTAAAATTTGGCTGGTTAGAATAAGTGTAAAGTTTTCTATTGACCAGGCAGCTCTAACTTTTATTCTAGTTTAAAATGATTTCTCACACATTGATAAGATCTTAGAGATCAGAGAAGCAATCTATCACATTTGTAGGTCTAATCAGATTAACAGTGGGCAGTTTGAGATTTAACTGCCAAATTTATGCTTTAATGGTCCAACCATGTGAAATCTTGTTGGTTTACCATACTTCCCCAATGGATAGGTATTAGCTTTAGCATGCAAGTCAAATTGTCAAATACATTAACATGAACAATCAAGGTATGTATAACAATTCTTTGATAGATTGCTTAATATTTTAACATGAACAATCAACATCAAAGAGTTGAAGTACAAAATGTGGTGTTCCCAAAAATTAGAATCTTGGGACTTTCCATTCACTGAGAGATGAAGATTCAAATTCTTGAAAAAAATTAGTTATGCAAAAACTTCGGATTAAAGTTTCTGCTCCTTCAACTATTATGCAGTTGCCTAGAATGGAAAGTTTCTGCAAAAATTAGTTTATGTTCCTTAAACTTTCCATTCACCAAGCTTCATCTCAAGGGTCATTAGTTAGTCCACTATAAATAGAAGCTTGTGAGTATGTTGAGTCAGTGAGTTTTAAAAAACTATTTTTTTTTTTTTCCAGAATTAATTTATTCCCACCTATCAGAGTCCGCTGATTCTTCTCATATGCAAGGAACTTTCCCAGACTTGTTTAAACTATAGCTCCCATCTATATTGGCATTTGGATAACTAATAGTTCTCATTCTACTGTGAAGTATCACTCTATTTCCTCAGATAACACATGAAAATTCTGTTCTAGTGACACATTCGACTAAGAGTGAAGATACTGTATTCTATTAACATCAAGTATAATTTTTGACATATGGTTTGAGAAATTTATATCTGCACCCGGGATCTGTCAATGAAATTATATAAAAGACATGAAGTGTACCTGAAGTTTGGTGTAGATATACCAAAACGGCAATAGGAAAAGCAAGAAGA
Source organism: Fragaria vesca subsp. vesca (assembly GCF_000184155.1). Classification (NCBI taxonomy): domain Eukaryota; kingdom Viridiplantae; phylum Streptophyta; class Magnoliopsida; order Rosales; family Rosaceae; genus Fragaria; species Fragaria vesca. Next base: position 16,789,088 of record NC_020496.1, on the reverse strand, counting down.
AGACCTAGAGATTGGCATAAACTCTTTAGGACAACATTTGATGGCCATGGGAAAAAAAGTTCAAAATTCTAAAGAAAAAGATTAAACAATAATACGTTTGATCTTCAAAAATCTACACCATACCTGAACATAAGACAAAACTATTGCAATTCCCAGAAGGCCCACAAAATTGGCCAGGAGAATGTTAAGCATGAAGGGAAGAGAATCATCAATTGTGTATAGATCTGAAGATAGCCTACAAAATAAAAAGAATAAGTAGAAAATTGAAATGCAGTCGATAAATGAGGAACAGCGGAAAGGAATTCTAACCTGTTTAGTATCCTTCCACCTGGTGTCTGATCAAAGAATTGAACAGGCGCATTGATAAGCCTATTCAGCAGGGTATCATGCACCTTAACTGCAGCTCTTAAGCCGCCGTATGCAAATGAGAAGGCTCTCACTAATGTAAGAATTGAATTTGCAGTGCAAAAGATACACAGTATAACCTGTATAATTAACATTTTCAGAACAAAAAAGAAAAGCATCTAACTAATAAATTCAGGTTCCCACATGTTTTTTTTCCAATAAATGCATTATCTGTTATCCAGATTGTAGCAGTATAAAAGGTAAGTTCATCATTTGAACTTTCAACCGAAAACAGTAAATGTAGTTAAACAGTAAATCCGACCTTAGTTGAACAAGATTTGTTCTAAAGATCGTACCTCGGTATCCTTGACAGAATTACATTGTATTTGTAAACACTATGACACAATCCAAGAAAAAAATACATGCGGATATTGTTTAGCATTATTTAAGTGATAGACGATAGGGAGAGAACCATGGAAAACCATTGAAAGAATATTTGCATCCTTTAATTATGGTTTTAACTTTTTGATACAGTGTTGACCAAAAATGAAACTACACCATTACAAGACGGCTCTAATGACATTAGAAAACAAACTTTTTTTCTTTTCGAAAATTATTATAATAATTTAGTGGAAGAATGACAAATTTGGAATTATTCGTTGGATTCTTTTGTTTATCATTGACTACAAAAACTGGAACTACAGGGATCCAAGTAGAAAATAGCCAAAATCACAGGAAAAACAATAGAGACAGAGAAAGAATGATTAAGTGCCTAGTTATACTACAAATTAATTCTTCTTATACGACAATCTGCTGATACAAGTCTGTGAATTTGATAAAATTGTCTTGCAAAAGCCTGTTAATTTATCTTTTGAAATCTTTTACTATTTGGAAAACCGTACACGGACTATGGAAAAAGTTTTCAATCCATCTGTTTCAAGGAAATGACAAGATCATGCCCTAATATAGAAGACAGGGGTAGCGGTGTACCAGATAAAAGGATGTAGAGTATCCTTCCTGGCTACTTCTTGTTGCATCAACCCAATATGACAGCCACAGATCATTTCCATTACGAGAAGCTTGCATTAGGATTGCTGATAGAAATATTACAACAGAAATGAACCAACCAGTAAAGGTGGCATAATTCCTGCAAGAAAATAATGCAAACTTAAATTTGGAAAACCCAAACTATATCAATAGCCACAACAATTTTTTCCTTTATGCAATATCTGACATGAAGGGATGTTACCCATAAACTTTCCAAGAAAAGTAAAACTAAAATGAGTATTAAATCATCAAAAGAAAGTAATAAACTAATAGATGGTGAAAATGTTTACTCACTTGTAGACAGAGAGTTCTACTTTTCCTTCTTTCCGTGCCTCAACTTCAATAAAATCTTGTCCTTCTGAAGCAGGCACAATATCTTTCTCTAAGGGAAGATTTTGTTGGTCTTTTCTGAGAGTATCTGCAGCTCCATTGCACCCTTTTCCTTCATTGAGTGAGAATTTATCAAATTCATTCAGTGGAGAGAATGCTGAATATAAAGCTGGCAAACACGCAGAACGTCCCACCCACTTTACATGTCCCTTTTCCATAACAACAATTGTATCAGCAGAAGATATTGCCTGTACAATAAAAAAAAATCACAATTTTTCAAAGTTCCAATAAATGGAGGTATACACAGAACAATACAAGAAGTTTCTCCTTGCTAATCTACTCAGCATTTTCTAAATTATACACAGAGTAATACAATAATACTAGTTATAAAAGGTTTGAATCTAGAAAATCGACCAGCAGCAAATCTACAGAAAATGAATAAGAATAACCCACTTGGAAAGCTGGAGCTTCTATTTACGACAATATGAAAGAAAGGAAAATAAGCCAACTTATCAGACTATTACAAAATGGAATTTATAGATTCCTCAGAGAACTCCAACCCCATTAATATTCTTAAGTTGATAGTCATATTCTCATAAAACTAAATTGGTATAAACTTTTATGGTTCTGATTTACATTCAAACTGCATTACTCGTTTATGTACGAAATTTCAAAGATTATTCAGAGAAATGTCGTCCTAGTGATCTTTCTATGTTCAAATTAAGTAAACTATCCTAGTGATCTTTCTATGTTCAAATTAAGTAAACAAAACAAAATTAGAAGAGAACAAAAGGCAATCAGAAAAAAAAAAAAAAAAAAGGTAGATCTTTTTGTGTTCAAATTAAGTAAACTGTCCTAGTGATCTTTCTATGTTCAAATTATGTAAACAAAACAAAATTAGAAGAGAACAAAAGGCAATCAGAAAAGAAGAGATAACCTGAACGTTATGCGTACAAAGCACACGAGTTTGTTGTTTCATCAGTGGGCCCAAAATTGCATTGTATAAAATACATCGAGCAACTCTTGCATCAACTGCACTGAGAACGTCATCAAGAATAAACATATCGGAGCCATTATAAATAGCCCTGCAATTCCACAATGTCCAAATATAATCAGTCGGAAAAAAAAAAAAAACTTGGTAGGAAGGACAAAATGCGGGATTGGAGCTGAATACTAGCTAGACACATTCGGTATAGAGTGTTGAAATAACCTTGCCAGAGCAATTCGAGCTCTCTGTCCACCTGACAAGTTGACTCCTTTTTCTCCAATATAAGCCGTGTCACCTCCAACCATTATTGAAATATCAACGTCTAGAGCACTTGCCTCTAAAGTATCCGAGTATCTATTGATATAAAAGAAGGTTCACATTTAGTAAATTGGATAAACATTTCCCTTAAAGATAAATATAAAAATCTTATCTGCTTCACAGAAAAATGAACAATCATGTTCGTAATTAGGAAGTGAAGGCTTGTCTACCCTGTATTGTTGAGTCAAAGATCTCCTGAGCATAGCTATTTTCTAGCTCAGCTGTCTGTGATTGGATTAATAATATCTCTAAAGTCTTATATCTTATATCCAACAATCCAGTTCTATGATTAGTCACTTTTCTGTCTTAATTGTCGCAGTATTTTAAATTTCCACATATGATTATTGCTTTAAAATGATTGAAAGTTACTGTATTTCTAAGCAACCAAGAGCAGAAATCCCCAATATTTTGTTGTGTTAGTCCCAAACAGTTCAGAAGCATCCTCTTATTAATCTCAAACTATCAAAGACGAGTAGGATCCTAAATTGTGGATACCAAAAATGTAAAATATAAGGAAATTATATATGACTACTGGAACATACAGTTAGAAATTATTGATTTCTTTTTGGGGGAAAGGACGGATATCACATTATCACGCAAGTTCATTATTCAATAGAATCATACCTTTTGGGATCATATTGCTTTCCAAAGAGTATATTGTCACGGACCGTTCCTGACAGAATCCATGGGACCTGCAATCTCAAAACAGAGGCAAGCTTGATGAATTATATTTCTCGAGAATTGAGGTCCATCAGCACTCGGACTAGTCTACAAACCTGTGGTACATATGCTATAGATCCACAAGAGTATACTGATCCATGGACTAGTTGCATTTCACCCAATATGGAATTTAACAACGATGATTTACCTGAACCAACCTGAGAAATTGTAAATGCAATAGATGTTAAATTAAACTCTATATGCCAGAAGAAAGGTTTATACGAATATTTCAATATTCAAGAAAACTTTTTATTTATCTACGTACTAAATTGTGTTATTATATTTAACAAATGTGAAAGAAATTTCTTGCCTTAGCCAAAGCCTCAATTTTCTACAACGATAGAGGAGTATTGCCTAATTACTATAAAAATCCATCAGAGAACTGCACCATAGGGATAATAAGTCCAAACTATTATCAGTATCTAACAGTTGACATATATAAGATGCTTGGACTTGGTCATTGTTCTTGCCTCTTAAGCACCAAATTGCATCATCAGAACCTTTCTTACATAAAGTAGGGCAACTTTACTCTAGTACTCGCAGTTTTTAGGTTTTACATGGAGTTAGTGGGAGATATTTAATGAAGTACACAATTGATCTTGTCTTAATGTAATCATAAAAGATGGTGAAATCAAGCCTAGTCCCCTGGTGCTATTTAACTATAGCGGAAGATGATGAAAAGGAACTCCTATATGAGCCACAAGAATAGATATCATGTCTGACTTGTAACAGAAAACTTTTGTAAACCTATAGTAATTAAAGTTATCGGTACATTGTTTAATGCATGCCAACAAGTTACCAGAAATGAAGTAATTAAATTTATACACTTATCCTGACCTCTCCAATTACTGCAATGAAGGAACCCTTTGGAATACCTAGAGTGACATGATTCAGCACCAAATTCAATTCCTTTTCGTCGCTGCTGGACCAGGAACAAGATGAATCATCAAACACAACAGCCATATCTTCAAAGGTAAATTCAGATAGATCATTGGAGAAATGTGGTGATGAATCGGATGTCTTTTCCAGCTTTGACTTGCGCTCAGAGCAAGATAGGAATCTGCTCAACCGTCTAACAGATATGACCGCCTATTATAGAGTAAAGAGAAGTATGATTTCATCACACAATTGCAAAAGTTATAAGAAATATAAATAAAATAAAAGGATACTAAATAAATAAAACCTTGACATTAGAGTTTAGACTGAAGCGAATATGAAAACTTACATCAATCAACCCATTGATGACCCATGGGAATGAGTTTAGAGGAGATATCAAAGTGTTAAATAGGGCAACACAAGTGAAGACCTGCAGTTGGAATTTTACAGAGATGAGCTTTTCTTCAAATCTAATCAGCCAGTGTCCAAAGAATAATAAAATATAGAAAGGATACAACTTCACACTGGAAGTATTCTAGGAATCAGTCACAGAGAAATTAGAACACTCCTGCCTTAAACTAATGCACTAAGGAATTCTTAAAAGACCTAACTGACAACATTTGATCATTCAACATTATGGAAAAAATATATATATATATTTACGATCGTTATCAGGTGCGGACGTCCGCGCGGCTCTTAAAGTGTAGACGTCCCTCCTTTCGCCACCGGCGAGGGTGCGCCTCCACCCCACGGACTCCAGCAGCTTCCCCGACCACTTTCCATCCCCGGCGAGTCCGCCGAATTCTAGTTTTCCGGCCAGATCACCCAAAACTTCAAACAAAGTCAATCTGGCCGGAAAACTGGAATTCAGCGGACTCGCCGGGGAGGGAAAGTGGTCGGGGAAGCTGCTGGAGTCCGCTGGGGTGGAGGCACGCCCTCGCTGGCGCCGTACGGTGGCGAACGGAGAGAAATCCACACCTTAAGGCGGTGCGGACGTCCGTATCTGAAAAGGACTGTATATATATATATATACAGGGCCCTTCTACTAAGGGATCCCTTTTTTTGACATATATGAGGGATCAAGCATTAGACCAACTTTTCAATCACATATCAACATCTCCACCGTTCAATATTTAGATGTATATATGTAGATCATTTCTGCAAAATTTCATCCCATTTGGTAATCGTTAAGGCTTCAAACTAACTGAAATCAATTGATGGATCAAATCTGCCAAACCTGAACCGTTCATGCCTATAATTTTAATTCGCAGTTTTGAACACCTTAACGATCACCAATTTGGATGAAATTTTGCAGAAGTGATCTACATATTAGGACCTAAAAACTGAACGGTTAAGATTGAAAAATGTGATTGAAAAGTAGATCTAATGCTTGATCCCTCATATATGTCAAAAAAAGGGATCCCTTAGTAGAAGGGCCCTATATATATATATATATATCTCAAAATACAAAAGAAACCTAATATTGCATTTGCGGTTTTCATTTCTTATATAAAGGAGAACTCATAATTAAATATGATTAGTAATTAACTTTTATACTTGGAACTTGGCTCCCACATCAAATGCATAGATAATAAAATTCATAAGATCCGAGTATGTATAAGCTAGCAGAACAGTTAGTACCGTTGCAGCATCAAGTTGATGCCCCATCAATGTGAAAAGTCCAAATGTAAAAAGAGAAAAAAGAGTTGGTGTCGTGGCCCAAAAGAATACACACCAAGCATCCAAGTACTTCCGCGTCTGAAAAATGTAAGAAAATCGAACATTATTTCATGCAGCAAGCAGTAAAAGAAAAGGAACAATATCTCATTACTTGTATTTCTCTTGGCTACTCCAAGAATTAGAGTAGAACCATACAGTTAAGTGCATAACTTCTGATGATCTCGTCTCCATCAACCAACTAGAAAACAGGAGCTCCCAGCCATACATTTTCAAAGTGCGGATATATGTCAAAAGTTCACCCGTCCTTCTGATCCTGCCAAGGAGCCGGGATACTAACGTCAGCCTAATAAGTAGCTTTGGCTCATTGACTAACAGCTTACACTATTGGGGTCCAGTGAATGCCAGAGATAGATACAACATTGGAACTACAAGGATGGAAGTGCAAAAATGGAAAATCTGTCATAGCATGTTTTCTCCAGATAACATTAGAAATTTTGTAAACAGGCTCCTGAGTCATTATATTCATAGAGGTATTTCATACAGATGTCAGAGTCTGTTAAAATAAAATAATATAACCTATGTGACAATTATATATGAATATTTTATTCAACTCAATAATAACTATTTTAACATGCTTAACCACCATGATTCTAAACTAAATGTAACCTGATTCCAGACTGAAAGAAGTTTCAAATTACAGTGATCATGGAATTCACCAAGTGAATTGAGTTGGTCTAATAGGCTCAGATGCATTGTTCTTTTATTAACTTAGGGGTCGCACCAACTTAGAGGGATATCAGGTTGTGATTAGATGTTTACAATCTATTCATCGTGGTAACTATCTGAGGTTAGTATTTCATTTCCATTTCAGGTGTCTCAAAACACATGCATTTCCATCCCACACATGAGGTGGGAGTGATGGTAGCATTTTCCATTTGTTGGTTTTAATATACATTGTTTAACCACTTCCTATAAAATTAACTAACATAACAACTATTACTGCATGCTACAAATCTAATTTCCTCAAAGCAACCAATATGTTCTGAGCAAGCTTATACTGTCACATAAATGAGAAGCAAAAATAAAAAAAATAAGTGCATATACCTCTCATCCTTCTGCATCATCATTTTTACTGTAGCCCTCGCAATCAACGTAGATATCCATTTATTCGCTACAGAACAAAAAGTTCAATCAGAACAAAACTACATCAAGTGATTGACTACACTATTAACATATTTCCAAGTACCAATACTTCCAAGCCATCCACAGGTAGAAAGGATTAAAAGTCCATTGTGATGGAGATTACGAACCTATATGTAAATCTACCCAGCCATACAACTGTTACTACAAGATAAACCAAGCTAACTCTTTACATATTGATAATAACTTTGATCCACACACTGCATATATAACTTTTATAGAAAGTAAAATGGTCTTTTCATTATTGCATAAATGTTTTGCATCAGCTCAAGTGATTCAATAACTTAAATGCTTAAATAAATCTAAAACTGTGACCTGCTGATTCCAAAAACCATCCAAGAATCAAAGGTACCTGGTATTAATGCAATGGTAATTGCAAGCCCAGAAACAAATGCAAATTTGACTTGTGTATACAAAAGGAATAGAGCCACCCCAATTTGTAAAGGCAAGCTGAAACATTCATGGAAATAGGCTGGTCAGTAAACCATAAATAGGGGATCAAGCCACTAATTTACAAACTTGACACAAGGATACTGAGAACACAATGGGCTAGTGATATCATCTCAAGAAGAACAATTATAAGCCATGTTAAAAGTAATAATAACCTTAATTAGTTAGTAATTCAACCTTATAATTTACAAAAATGAGCATCTTTATTAACTGAACAAAAACTACCACTGGTAAACTACAATACTAATTTATAAAAACAGGAAAACAGAATCATATCAGGGTCTACATTGAGCTTTTCAGAATAGTGATTACAACCCGCTGATCCCTTCTCCTTTTTTCAGTAGCTGAAAGAGTAATCAGTACAGAAATCTTTGAATAGACAGTAAAGAAAAGACTTCAGCCTTGTCGACATGGTAGATAGGGTGTGGAATATCATCACTCATTGTACCAGTTATCATATAACATGAGAGTTGTCTAGTGTGTTTTTAAGTAGACACTTATACTTTTGTTATTGAAACATATTGTAATTGACACTTTGTTCATAAACCGGTACAAAGGCCCATGAAAACTTGTGTTGCCACTTTCAAGCTCTTTTTCCATGGACCAACCTCAAATAAATTGTATTGTCAAAACAGCCTATGCACGTAATCACTTCCCTTGGCATGCTATAGAATCTTGTTGCTTATAATTTACATGAGGCCGCATTTAATACTCCATATCACAAATCCCACTGAAGGAAGTATTTAATAGACAATGCTAAGTTATAAAGAAAGGGGAAAATAGTATTATTGTAGGTGACACACTTGGATCCTCCAGTAATCTTCGACTTTATGAAATCCAATGAATGAATAAACATAATAAATGATACATTAGTACATCCAGAAAGTAAAGGCATAAGATATACAACAAACGGAATAAAATAGCTCTTACCTCCACATATCATGGAGACTGTTACTTAAGTTGACAATACGATCAGAATCTATGGCCATAAATGTCTGGATTTCACCCTCAGTAAACTTCGATCGCTCTGCTAGGTTTATACATAGGCACTGGGAGACAAAATAAAACTTCTTTATTTTTAAAGTGAAACAGCTTTATTGTAAGCATACATAAAAGCAGAGTAGAACAAAAAACCAGCCTGGACAAAGATCCTATACTACTGCTTTCCACTATTGTTATATAGGATACAGTATTGGACTTTGGCATAATAAATGATAAAGTGAAATTCTTAAAACTCCCTGGAAACAGAAGCCTAAAGGAGACGTCCAGAATGCAACTCTCTCTCTTCAGCACTATGAGCTTAAACAAATTTCTCATTTCTTTCCATCCAAACCACCCAGAGCACGCTACCCCAAAACAACAAAAGGACTTTGGCCTTTTTTCCTCTGCCAAAAGCAGAAGGTTTCTCGCTCAACAAATCAATCCTCACCATATTTGCAACAACAATTCCCAAAATAAACTTGAGAATTGAGATAAAGCAAGGGAGTAAAGTAGATAAAAAGCCTAGCTCAGTAGGAAAAGGAAGAAAAAGAAAAACCCACAGATGCATGCACTCAATTTTGGAAGCTCACCATATTTCCAACAACATTTCCTAGTATACAGAGTTCAGATTAGAACATACTACCTAAGCATCATTACATAAGTGATTTAACCGATAAAACTCTACAACAGGTAGGAGAACGAGAAGCTGGATAATGCAAAGCATCATTAATTCAACCTGAAAGCATCAACTCTACCAAGTACATAAACTAATATAAATCAACTCATGAGAATTACTAAGAAGAAAGGTGGGTACAGTGTTAAGTTTACCAACTTTTCTATTGCCTTACAAATCACAAATAAATAGTACTAATTTTTTTTTTTCTGAAATCCTGTGTAGCACATGCTTAAGAAAAAAATATATATATATATATATATATATATATTTCTGAAATTCTACTGATAATTTTTGAACAACTAAATATTTCCCTCAGTCCTAAAGGTACATCTAATGTATTTGAATGTGGAATAATGTGCTTGTCATCATCTTGAGAAAGGTAAATTAGAGGAACCTTTCAAATGATATGTTACCATAACTCTCTTTAGACCCAAATATGAATGAAGATTGTGTTCAATACTAATTTCAAATAATGAGGAATTGAGGGAATTATAATTTTCTTTTCTGTTTTTTCATATTTAAAAAGAGAAAGGGAGTTATCTATTTTCTGTTGCAAACACCTTGTCTTCTTATATGATGCTTTTTGTTCAATTAGCTAATTATCTTCCGAACAAAAAATCATAGCACTAAGACTGCACAACCATTTTCACTCAGTTGTATAATTGCATGTACAAACAATTCATGGTACGGACAGATAAAACGCATACCTTGTGATAGATAACTGTCATGATACTAGATCGTAGCTTTAACCTCAGTTTCGAAAGATGAAAAGTATATTGTGTATCCAAAAACGATCTGAAAAATTGGAAAAAAAAAAAAAAAAAAGTAATTCAACTTTACTGTTAGAAACAAAAACGATTTGAAAAATTGGAAAAAAATAAAAAAGTAATTCAACTTTACTGTTAGAAATGTTGCATCCACAAAGAAAAAGGTCTTCTGTATCGATTAACTGTAAGTATACATCTAATAAAGAAAAGATATCAAAAGCAGTCACTCTTCGGGAACAAGTTTTGGAACAAAGAAGTAGGAGAATAGGGAGAATAGGACAAAAACTAGGTTTAGTACAATCCACATATCACTTTTTTCTGTTGGTGACAATAGTTAAATAGGCATTCAGCAATAATCTTGTGCGTACTATGCCAGAAAGTGAATATACCTAAAGTTCAATTTACCAATATCAACCTGAAGATTTGAACCTCCATTCACCAAAGATTGGAGACTTACACTTAACGGACGACTCTTCAAAGAAACATAAACAAGGGAGTTCTGCCCTCAAATGGTATCACATCCACTTAAATCAGTCTTCGTTTCACCCATGATAAAAAGAGAAAAAGTGGATGTACTTGTAGAGGTTGACTATTGTCTCATTCTAAAATATTCAGGACCTAATAATAATGAGCTCTATGGATGTGATACTAATCATGAATCAAGAAAATACGGGAGATCCGAATATAATGGAATTACTCATACGATTGCTCACTTTCTGTTGCAGAAGGGAGATCCATTTTGGGCTAGAGGAGGTGCCCAATTGGCTCATAAATGCTATAGATAACTATTACTATATGCCCTCTATTTCCTATGGTTTAGGCATTATGTCCGCTAGTACTCTATTTAATCTAATACTCATTTATACGAGGCTGGAATGGATTCCTTGTTTCAACAAAATAAATAAATATAAGAAAAGCACTAGCTGCAATATCAAAATGTAGATGGTGGGGGGGGGGGGGTTGGGGATGAGGATGAAGAGGCAGAGGGGGAGGCGGAGAACAAAAAGAAGGAAAACAGTAAAAACTGCATTAATTATGTCATTGAAGTTCAAGGATCAGAGTGTTACTTAAAGATAGATATGAGGCCCAAGGATACTGCAAGAACATAGCCATCCAAATTCTGAGAACCTGAAAAAAACAGAAAAGTGACAAATTCTGTGAACAATAAAGTAGCATGTTTAAGATTATACATGTTTTTCATCCAAGATAAAGATTATAAGTATATTCAACTGCTTATGACAGACCTTGTTGAAGGAAGCGAATTAGCTTATTGAGAAGCAACGGTCCAGCAAAACCAACAGAATCATTAAGCACCTGGAGACTGACGATTCAGAATATTATATTTGTAAGAAGCCAAGTCTTTTATTTGCCTGCTTATGACAGTATGTAGGAAATTGACAACATTAATATATCAAGCTTCATATTTCATTAACAATCAGATTAACTCCAAAAGTTCACTGTATTGAGTAGCAGCCATGTAAGTTCCAGTAAATTGGTCTTTCTCTTGCTTGCAATGTCAGCATATTGAACTAAAGATCCCTATAACTGAAACAAACTGTAGACCTTGGACATCCCAGTAAGAAACAAAAAAGGAATACCAATACACAAGTGAGGTGTCTTAAATTCTTTCAGAATTTATAATGCAGTGCCACTCACACAATGCTGCAAAAAAGAAATAAGCAGGAAACTATTTCTACAACTAACAACATTCGAAGAACATATGCCCAAAAAAAAAACAATTTCTGAAAGTAAGATAGTTTGAAAAGAATAGTTTACTTTTTTCTGCAAAGAAAAACTTGTCATGAGCTAAAAGCAGCGGCAAATTATCTACCATAATATGTACAAAGCTATATAACCCATCTATTGCGATACATGAAAGCAAAAAAGGGAGAATCCCATTCACCTGAAAAAAAAAATTACCTTTAACAATCCCAGACGAACGTATGGCCATCCATATGCAGAACAGATTGCCCTAAATAGGGATGGGTCAGGGGAATCACTCAATTGGGATTTCCAACAGCTAAATAATGCATCATGACAGGAACAAGGGTCCATGTCAGTGGGAAGTAGAAGCAAATCTTCAAATTCAAGCTGCTTTGTAACACCATGATTCATCACAGAAGTGATAGATCTGAATGTCATAAGATCGAAATAGCTTTGACCATCTCCCTTTGAAAATTAATACAAGATGGTGAGTATGAGCTTGCTACAAAAGAAGACTGAAACAAATAGGACCGAGGAGGCATCTCACTCTCAACAATTTCAACTTTAACATGACAGATATTAAAGTACATGACCAGCATTAAATATTTCAGATCAATAATTCTTGGTTGCCTGGAAGTTCTAAATGTAATTATCATTTTGGCTTTACACTTTGATCAAGTTACTGTACAAGGATATGTTCCTAAAATTTGCTTGTCATCTTTCTATTTTCCTCTTCTTAATCTATGAGAGGAACGATACAGCTTTCCCTTTTTCAACAAAGACTCATGAAGGGTTTGTCAAAAAAGAAGAAATCACATTCTTGCACTACCATATTGTATCTTATGTCACTGATAATCGATATAGGTAGATATTATGACCCTTGCAGTTATGGTTGATTTGCTGTTTCCTATGCATTGACTCAGAATTTATCTTCCAAAAAATATGCATTCATCTAGAATAGCCATCCTTATAGAATTTGTGCTTAAAAGCATATCAGCATCTACATTTATACTTACGCAAGTGTAAAGCAGAACCAGAAAACAGCATAGAAAAGGTTTGAACAGAACAGAGAATATGATCAAGTAATTTGGTGGCATATAACTTACAGAGTCCTTAAAAGAACCTTCCTCGAGGTCCATGTCAGACGAAAGTAGTGAATCTTCCATTGAACTGCATTTAGTTGTAGGATTTCATTTGCACAAAGAAATGAATATGTTACATTATACAAAAACTAAAGAAAATATAAATATGAAAAATTAAAATAATAAAGAAAACTATGAGACAAGCAATTGTTTGACCACTCATATATCACATTTATTATTTGACTCCCAAAAATATGGCATCTTATTAGGAATTTTAACAAAAGAAGTAAATAATTCAAATTTCTTTATTTTTTACAAATATAAAAAAAGGACACTATAAGTATTCTGCAATAAGCTAAGAAATAAAAATCACTGAAGCAAACCCAGGGTATGACCCTACTGGCTATTGGATTGTAAAAGTTGAAACTTTTCCATTGGGGTTCGGGATCAAAGATGGTATGATCACAGAGTAACTCATCGACTGCAACTACATCAATATATAGGTCATTCAGACAGGTTCTTTGTCTGGATGACAATTAAATAATAAGATCTCAATCAACCCCTACTTCATGAGGAGCTGAAAGGTATGACCAATCGGCTTTATATATTATCGTCTATGAAGTTATCATCAATGTAATTTAACCAGTATATTAATATATAGTGGGAACTGTCAATATAACCTATGTAATCATAATCGTAAAGGGTTTGGGGTAATAATAATAAACAGCTCATACCTTCTGTTGGATGATGCCCTCTTTATTCTGATGATGTTAATTGATATACCAAAGATGACGTCCAATGAAACAGTACAAATCTCTTTAAGAGACAACAAGACCTGTCAGAGAAAGGAGTTCATAACAAAATCTATTTACAAAACATGATCATATTACCCCCTCTCGTTTCATTATTAAACATATGTAATCTAAAGTCAAGTTAGATTCAACCACACAAATCAATGGCATCATAAGTGGTGAAAAGTGAACTGGTCTGGACAGATCTTATATTCAAAACTAACCGATTACAAAATGGAAAATTCTCAGACTGTACTTTACAGTCAAGTAATATTTTCCTTTTAAACTTAACGGCCTTTTACAGCCCACCATGGACTGGAATTTAATCAGCCATAAGAAACCTCTACACAAAAAATGTACCTTGAATGAAGGATATGTAGTGCACAAATGAAGCACTGCCAAAAGCATTTTCACAAGCCACCAGAAAGACAAGATGCGGTTGCAAAAGATATGGTAAGCACTGAACCACCTTGAGAAGAGTATGACAACTGTCTGCATATTTGAAATAACCAATGAATCATGGATTAAAAAAAATAACATAATATACCATGTAGTTCCCAATTAAGTTATAACAGAAGAAGCCCTTACCCAGACTGCAAACTGGGAACATCTGAAAAACCATTCGTGTCGTGTGATTAAGACACCAGTACTATCTTTCTTCATGAGTAAAGCAATGTCGAAAAATGCTAAACAAGCCCCGATGGCAGGAAGCACGTGCAAAAACAACCTCTCGGAAAAGTTCATCTGAGTAAATTTTGTAAGCCCATCATTACATACTATCTATCATCCATACAGAGCGAATAAACTGATAGTTCCAATCAAATATCAATACAAAACCCACCCTCAAGCTTCTTGTGCCAGTCCTTGCCGCGATTCCAAGCACGAAAATCACACCAAGAGTAACTACATTTGCAGCAAAGCCTAACAGAGTAAGGATTGTAAATTAAGGAGGAGCAGTTCTCCATTATATTATGAAACAGTAATTTACACAAAACAGAATATAAGGATATATGTCCCCGTAGCACTTGGAAACTCCATTCCCATCCCATACCTGTGAATTCACAATCACCAATAAACGACTCAATCACTTATATTTCTACGAATTCAAAAATTGAGTGAACGAGAGAAAATCAAAATACGAAAGAAAAAAAAAGGTGAAAATCAAAATTACGAAACAAAACAAAAAGGTGAAAAACAGCAGAGAAAGAGAGAGCGGCTTACGGATGGAGAATCAGGGCAAATCAGGTTGATGAAGTCGTCCATTTCTGTGCTGCTTCAGTTTGCCGAGAGAGAGAGAGAGAGAGAGTCAAAAGCTGCGAAGTGCCATTTGCATGCACTTTAAACATTATAGTGATCATCAGATAAAGTGTCAATTTCAAAAAAAGAAGAAGATAAAGTGTGATCTCACGTGGACGCCATTTCTAATTTCCGAGTTAAATGAGAATGGGAATCTGAAACCTCAGCATGGAGGGAGGGAGGCTTCTCTTTTCATCATTCTTTAATTTTGTCCTATTATTCTTTGGCCGTATTTCAGATTGTTTTGGTCAGTGAGAGACGGATATTCTCACCTAACCTACCTACGCCTTTTATTTGGATTTTGACACGTGTCTATAATGAATCTAAATGGTCTACAATTTTGTTCTCTTTTATAATTTGTTTTCATGTCCTTTATCATTATCCTCTTCTTTTCACTTTCTCTACAAAGTTTTTTATTACCTCGAACCGTCGTTACTTAATATATGGGTGGATAATTTCAATCAAAAATATGGTTGCCGACCGAACCGCACCACAAAAAATGATTTGATTACTGCAACGAACTAAACCTGTGTTGTTTTACAGTCACACTGCATGAACCGCATAAAAGCGATTCAGTTGCAGTTTCGAGTATTAAACTACCCGATTTAAACCAAACCGCAGAAAAACTGATTTCAAATGCAATTTTTTTATTTCTCTATCGATCAAACTTTCGGTTCATGTGAGTAAATACACCCTAGTGGTCTACCGGGAAAGAGAATCCTAAGGCACCGTTCCTACCTAGCCTCCAGATTCAAGATCTTGTTCTTGTCCCGTGGCGACTAGACTCTTCGGTGGGCCTCTTGGCCTTGTCGTCGCCTTTGGGTTTGCTTCCGGACAAGAAAGCAAGTACGTGTTATATGCTCATGGGGTTTGTCTGAGGGAGGTTGTACTCGATTTCGGCGGTGTGTTTTTGGTTGGTGGTGCAAGGGTGGATGTGCTTTGGAGGTGACGCGTGCGACGATTTGAGTCGCCGGCGATAGCGTCTGGGTGTTCAAATCGAGTGGCGTGGTTTTTTGCAGCAACAGGTGGTGCGTCTGCGAAGTTTAGACAAAGATGGAAAGAAGGTGGATTGGGCCAAATCAACTGGATGGACCTATGTGGACCTCCTTGGTGGCTGCCCCATTGGGCTTCATTGTTTGGGCTAAGGTTTTTTGCCCTAGTCCATTCATCTATGTTCAAGTTTTATGCTTTCACAACATTTTCTTTCTAGTCTTAGTAAGTGTCATCAAGTCTGTGTACTCTACCTATCTACTATGTAATAGTTATTAGTCTATAGGCTCTCTTGATTGAGTTTGAACCATCAAATGATTGGACTTAATCCATGTATCATTTGTGCTACTACCACAAACTCTTTATCTACCCATGTCTGTAGAGGGAGGATATGTAATTGTTTTTGCGGGCTTGAGATATCAATATAATCGGTATGCCTTCTTTAAAAAAAAAAAACAAACAAAACATTCAGTTTAATGAAAATCATATAAACCCCCTCTCCCCCCCNCCNCNCNCNCACNCNCNNCATNANNA
>NC_020496.1:16767326-16772308 GCF_000184155.1 Fragaria vesca subsp. vesca | reverse complement strand
ANNATATNTATNTNTATNTNNTNNTNTNNTATNATNTATNTNTANATCACGTAACTCGTACGTTAAACGTTACGTTCTAAACGTTACGTTTCGTTAAACGTTACGTTTTAAACGTTAACCGTAAACCGTTTAAACGTAACGTTTAAACGTTCGTTACCGTTTAAAACGTACGTTGTTAAACCCGTTAACGTTTTAAAACGTTTCCGTTAAACGTTTAACCGTTAAACGTTTAAACGTTAAAAACGTTTTAACAACGTTTTTAAACGAACTTTAACGTTTAAAACGTTAAGTTAAACGTTAAAGTTCGTTTAAACGAGTTAAACGTTACGTAAACGTTCGTTAAAACGTGTTAACCCGTTAATTAAACCCGGTTTAACCGTTAACCGTTTAAACTTTAACCGTTTAAAGTTAACCGTTTACCCCGTTTTAACCGTTAAGTTTAACCCGTTAACCGTTTAACGTTACGTTAACCGTTACGTTAACGGTACGTTAACGGTTAAGGTTAACGGTTAACGGTAACGTTAAGTTAACGTTAACGTTAACGTTTAACGTTAACGGTAACGTTAACGTAACTAACTAACTAACTAACTAACTAACTAACTAACTAACAACTACTAAAACTAAACAACACTACACTACACACCACCACCACCACCCACCNCCCCCCCAACAGTTATGATCATAAGTTGTATTGAAGACTTTATGCATCAATGATTTTCATTTTCTTATATATGGGCTGAGTACTTGACATTTTAACACCACGCTATATTTGATAAAGCCCACGGTCTAGATGAGTTCAGTTATGTTCATTAAGCAAAACCTGTCAGTGTTTTCATGCCTAACCTAATTGTAGAATTTTGTTCCAAAAAAGAAAATACTTGTAGAATAATTGATGTCATGCAGGTCCTGCTTTAACCTCTCCTCAGCTTACATTTCTCGCTCCCTTTCTAGATACAAGGTGTTGGATCGAATTTGAATATTACCGGCCAACACCACCATGATACCATTGTGGATGCATGTCTTTAATGTCTAGGTAGCTCTTTTATTTCTGCTACGTACTATAACTTTCTAAATTTTTCTCTCAAACCCTTAAGTCGATTGTTCTTCCCTTTTCCCTTAGTAAAATCATCATGAACACCCCATGGATCCCTCTCCCTAAACAATAAACAATGCACACCATTACAAACAATTAATCCATCCACTTTTTCATATATTTATATAAATAATTAATATGAACATATGATTAAAACTTAAGGGAAATAATTTCATATATATACCAGCTCCTTCCATTGTGGGATCCCTATTTTGGTTCATTTATAGGGATAAGGTATTTGACAAACTTTTTGATCACAAAATCACATCTTCACCGTTCAGTTTGTAAGTCTATATGAGAAGATCACCTCTACAAGTTTTCAGAAAATTTGGTGATCGTTAAGTCATTCAAATTTATTTTTAATGATCTTGAATGGTCTAGGTTTGACATAAGTGTTAATTTTTTTGTTTTAATCTTAGCTATCCAAACTCATTAAAAAATAGATCCAATGGTATGGACCTATCTCTAAAAGTGTGTGTGTGTGTGTGTGTACGGACAGGATCAGAAGAGGACGTCCGCAAACCCGTAAAAGTGCGGACGTCCCTGCTTTTGCAGCGATCAAGCGCCGACGACGGCCCATCTCTTCCTGGACGGACACCAGACCTTGATCGTGAGCTTCCTATTGCCGGCGGACTCGCCGAATACCAGTTTGCAGCCGAGATTGATGTTGTCTGAGTTTTGGGTGGAGGTTGTTGCCCAGTCCTTCTACTCCGATCTCCATGGCCTTCATCTTCATGTTAAACAGATCTCGGATGCCTCTGGTGTCCGTCCGGCAAGAGAAGGGACGTTGTCGGCGCTTGATCGCTGCAAAATCAGGGACGTCCGCACTTTTACGGGTTTGCGGACGTCCGTCTGTGATCCCGACTGTATGTGTGTGTATATATATGTATATATCACAGTAAGAGTGCAAATATATCGTAATTTGTGGAGTGTGAATTTCACTCCCGGAAGTGAAACATTGAATCATACAAAAGAAAGCAATATACACCTATAAATATTAAATATTCATCTACATTACGATATTGGTATAATTACCTCACCTTCAAAAATCCACTATATGTTTCAAAATTTCAATTGCATGAACATACATGTCCTTCTAACCAACTAAATTAGCCTCTTTTGACTTGTAGCTGTAATGAATTGGTCTCCTTCTAACCAACAATGAACACATCGAACCTTCTCAACAATCAGCCTTTTATCCTTGTACTATCTCTGGCTGATTCCAACAAACCTCTACTCGCCTCCTATTGAGAGATCTACTTATAGGTGTCACTCCCCGGTCGAGAACGTCCAGCTTCTTGGAGCGTTGAAGCCTCTTGCTTCTCCTTAAGTGATGAGTCAAATGAGTCAATTTTAGGGTTTTAACATTTCTAGTAGTTGTGAAACCGACCAACTTGGAGTGGTTCTGGAGAAGCCCCAGATTATTAAACTAGCTAGCTAGTGGAAGACAGAACATTAACGAACTTATACTTGTTCTTAACAAAAGTAATGAACTTAATATCTGAGCCATATGTTCATAACAATTTTTTTTAAATGCAAAACAATAGATTTTATAGATTAAAACTGGTGCTAGAGCAGCCATTACATACTCTTCCGGTTACCATTTATAGATAAACAAGAAGTTATGAGGGATACTTACACTAGTACAAAAGATAACTTCCCTTTGCTTTCCTCCGGCGTGATACACTTCAGGTGAGGAAACTTCAACCCTTGGCGGAATAACTTCCCTTCTATAATGTTGTATCTAGTGGCCGCCTAAACAACGTTTGTGTTATCAACTTGTCTTCTAGGAGCGTTCCATCCTATTTATAGGTCATGATCTCATCCATCCATGATGGGCATGTCTCAATATGAAATATCTTCGCCAGCGTCTTAGTTGTAGACGGTTTGTCTAAGATTTCTATCCTTGTGTCTTCCCTATGCTGGTGGGGTTGGGTTGTTGCTACTCGCGCCAAGGAATCCGCTCTGGCTTTTTCCGCTTGAGGGAGTTGTGTGATGTTGTGGAATTGAAACTTGCCCAACATAGTTTTTACATATCCTATGTAGGTCGTTAGTTGTGAATCCTTCATTTGGAATGAACCGTTGGCTTGGTTGACCACCAATTGTGAGTCGTTGAAGATATTGATGTCTTTAGCTCCTGAGTCAGGGGCCAACAATAATCCAGCGATAAGGGCCTCGTACTCTGCTGCATTATTGGAGGCTTTAAAGTTGAACTTGAGGGCATACTCTTGAGCGATTGATTTGTAAGGACATGAATCGTGTGAGCTTAGAAGTATTGACGCATCCTCCTAGCGGCTGTGATTAGCGCCAAAACCATTTTGTCCAGCTGGAAACCGCTAGGTATATGTACAATGTCTCTCCCTACTTGGGGATTAACAATAAGGGAATGGACACTAGGTAATCCTTCAGGCCCTAGAATGCCGCTTGGCAGTCTAGTGTCCAATCCACTTCATTTCCTGTTGGGCGTTTCATGGCTTTGAAGAAGGGAACACACGCATCGGTTAGGCGTGAGATGAAGAAGGATAATGACGTTAGCCTTCCTTGCAAAACTTCAACGTCTTTCTTTTTCACTGGGGCTTTCATGTCCAGAATTGCTTTGATTTTCTCAAGATTGGCCTCTATGACCCGCTCACTGATCATGTACCTCATGAATTTGCTTGATGTAATCCCAAAGAAGCACTTGTCTGGATTCAACCTCATCTTGTACTTCAACAAGATTTCAAAGATTATCTTGAGATTGACCACATGGCCTCCTGCCTTGACGCTTTTGACAAGCATGTCGTCCACATACACTTTTATAATCTTCCCCAAGTGATCGTGGAACATCAAATTCATCAACCGCTAGTATGTGGCGCCCGCGTTTTTCAAACTAAAGGGCATAACGTTGTAGCAGTATATGTCTTGTCTATTGTAAAACTTGTGGCCTCTTGATCCGCTACTCATCTTGATCTGGTTGTACCTTAAGTAAACATCCATCATGCTTAGCAGCTCATGCCCTGCTGTGGCGTCAACCAATTGATCTATTCTTGGGAGGGGAAAACTGTCTTTGGGACATACATATAGTATGTAGTTGAAATGCTGAGTAGCACAGTAGTATGCGGTTGAAATGTAGTTGAATTCTAACATACTGAAAATGTAATTAAAAATGCTACTGGAAATTTTGTATAATTTACTATCTTTCAAATACTTATCCTATAAAAATTCTCAACTTTACTCATTTCTTGCACCTTTCATGATTCCCTATTATTTTTCACTCTTCATTTCTTTCTCATGCATTGATCTCTTGATCTTATATATGATAGTGATACACTTTGGTAGTTTCGTAAGTGATTAGTTAATAAGGGAAAATGGAGAAACAATCGACTTTAGGGTATGAAAGAAAAATTTGAAAAAGTATAGTACGTAGCATAAATAAATGGAACTATGTTGAGTTCATGAGTTGGTGGAACATCTCCATCGCCTAAGATATCATCGTAGCAATTGTCATAGTTGTTGATTTATGTGGAATGTCCATTTCTTTGTAAAAATTATGAGTTGCCTAATTAGATAAGTTCCATTTGTATATGTAAATGTTTGACAATATGAGATAATTCATAATTGATTATGTTCTAACAATTGATAATATCTAGTATCTACCTAAAAGTGCACATAAAAGTTTTTATTAAAATTTCTCTCCACCTTTAGGAACTATAGATCTTCCTTTTCCTGATCCATGAGTTGTAGAGCTTCCTCCTCCTAATCCATGATGTCGGTTTGATGAAGACATGTTACGTCGGTTAGATGAAGACATGTTACTTTGGTATGATGAAGACTTGTTCAAAACGTATTTTTCCCTGATTGAGTCTTCAACACGTGTTGGATCTTCCCAATTCAAACCTCTCTCTCTCTC
>NC_020496.1:16749350-16767306 GCF_000184155.1 Fragaria vesca subsp. vesca | reverse complement strand
TCTCTACTACTACTACTACTCTCTCTCTCTCTCTCTCTCTCTCTCTCTCTCTCTCTCTCTCTCTCTCAATACTTCACTAGTCTCTTACATAACGTACGGGTGTAATAAGATATGTAGGATTGTATTAAAATAACGATATTGTCACACACCAATTTTTGGAAAATAAAATTTTCCTTCGAGGTGTGATCGTGTGACTCATATTCCAATTATGAAATATAATTTTCATAATCAGAATAAGAAAGAAATTAGAAAGGAACAACTCAACACTAAACTAAAATTTATTTTTTATTACAATAGATTCTCAAACCAAAATTACAAGAAAAGACTAACTAGGGTCGGTTGTTGGTATATATACCGCAAGCATAAGCAACGACCTCGTAGACCGTTTTCCGACCATGAAGGACCCCGCCCCCGACATACTTCCGGTAGACCGACATCTAAGCTACCTCGCCATGGTAAAAGATCATCGGTACCATATCTGAAAGGTCCTTCTCTAAGCTCCACAAGAAGACATCATAAGAAGATATATGTGCACCTTGTCCCACATTGGAAATATGTAATATGAGGGAACCTTCCTTAGCTATAAAAGGAAGGCTTCCCATATGCAGAAACATTTGGCGCCGTTTATGGGAATCATTACAAAAAGTCACGTTGCTCTACCACCAAGAGGCATTCCACCGAGAGAGGCATTCCACCAAGAGGCAGTTCACTCAAGTCCATGAGAGCAATAGGTCCATCGGGTTGTATCCAAGCCCAGCAACTGCCATCGGGCCTAAATCTATATGCAAGTCCAATTAAGTAGTGGGTTCGGGAGTTTCGTGTTCCACCAGTTACCGATGCATCCCCGATGGCTCCTCTCCTGGTGACTCCACGCCTCCAGCTGCATCATGTTTGTCTAATCTCGCCAACTAGCTCCGAGCGAACTCAAGCGACTCCTCCAGGCAGATAGCACCCGGGGATGGATCACCGGGACCCGGAGCTCACGCAATCGCCAAGGCAGTTAGTCATGTCGACCGGGAGCCTTATCGGTAGCGACCTCCTCCACCCGCTGGCTGCGTTCGTCAATTCTCCGACCGAGATGAATATTCATTAGGAGCATCGGGAGAGATTCACATTAGGAAGGGGATTTCGGCCGGGTGTGCACGGGTCCCGTTGGCAGGAGAGTAATTTGAAACTTTAATCTCGATCAAGAAGCAGGGTCCCAGTCGTCAAGTTCAGTTATCACTTTCCTCTGGCAACGCCTGCTCTATGAGTTACCGGTGGAACCAGTCAGGATCATGATACCATAGCTCATCGGAGTAATAAAAAAAATAAATAAAATAAAATAAAAAAAGGAGGGAGTTTGCTCTATACACCAGCCATCAAATTTGACCACCCGATGGCAGCTTCCCCATCCTCGAAACACAGAATTGAAATCTGGATAAGCTCCAGAACAGTGCAGTGCTCTCGTCGGTATACTTCTATGAGCAAAGCAAGCCAAAGCTAAGTCCTCTTACTCCACCTCTTTAAACTATCGATGATTAATTGATTTTGGATTACTGTGGAGGAATTTGGTGATTCATATGCGAGTGGGGTAGTGTGTTGTTATATCATTTTGTGGAATTATTGTGTGATTTTATGCAAGCCTTCATGTTTATGTTCGACTGCTTATGCATCTCTCTAACATAGAAGCAACTTGATGAAATTCCTGGGCCAGTTGATTGTGAAAGTGGGGTTTATGATCATTTGATATGTGGAGTGAGTGAAGATCATGACATGGTTCTATGCACGTTCATAGATTGGGTCAATTCAATTACATGAGTTAAGTAGTGGTTTTTAAGTTGTTTTGAACTCATCAGTATTATACATGCTGCTATTACCTGTTGTGATAGGAAGGGATATGATCTACGTTTGGCTTGAAACTTTGTAGCTGTCTTGAGTTCGAATTTCATCAGGATTTAAGACTCATTTTGGTCTGAAACTTTGTATCAAATATGGTCTGCATGTCAACCTCTACCAGAAAGTATAATTAATTTTCAGTTTGGTTAAGATTCGAAGGATATGAATTTTGGGGTTCTACTGCCCTGTTGGTGTTTGCTGGTTTCTTTGATGATTTTGGGTGTCCTTAGCAGTTTTAAGAAGTTTGGTTTATGTTGGCTTTGCAGCAATATTTGAGAATGGAAATCGTTGTTCTTGAAGTTGGCAGTTAGATATTGAAAGTTGACTATTGAAGTGGTGTTGGGAGGCTGCAGCAAATGCCAAGTCCCAGAGAGCTAGAAAGTTGGTGATGATCAGAAGTCATTATTTTGAAGTTGATTAAGTTTCGGGAGCAGAGAAAGAAATGTTCAGCCACTAGGAGCAGAAAAGAAATAGTCAGCCACCGGGAGAAGTAAAGATATTAAAGACAGTAGAGAATTGACTCCAAGAGCAAGTCAGGGCTCCACCACTTTCATCTCCGGGATCGGGAGTCAGATGTCATCGGGAGCTTAGAGGCTGTCACCCTGAATCAAAAACAACAAAAAGTGAAAATGGGTGGCAGACATACATCACGGGTAATGCAACATGATTTTACTCTACGAGATTCTAACATGAAGGTGTCCACACTACTATACCTCCTATATGCACCAATTCGGCAGCTCTATCCATAGAATCAGGATATAAAAGTGGTAAGACTTCATGATTAGACTGAGAAACCACCGAGAGAGTGGCATTCGACCGAGAGCAAGACTTGGGGGGGCATAGTGAATCTTGTCACTCCTTTCAAAAAGAGAGAAGAAAATCGTGAGAAAGGGGGAGAGGGAAATAATTCCGAGTAAGAGAACCTTCTTCCTTAGAGAGTTGGGGGGACAAGGGGTGTATGTCGTTACTCGGTCGTTACTTGTGCTTGGCCGCATACCATTTATTTATTTATAACTCTCCAAGTAAGATGGTCCTCTTACTCAAGAGTGGGGGGGGGGGGGGGGGGGGGGACATGTTGTATGTAGATATACCGCAAGCATAAGCAACAACCTTGTAGACTGTTTTCCTGCCACGAAGGGCCCCGCCCCCGACATACTTCCAGTAGACCGACATCCGGGCTATCTCGTCATGGTGAAAGATCATCGGTACCACATCGGGAAGGTGCTCTCTCAAGCTCCACAAGAAGGCACCATAAGAAGATATATGTGCAGTCAGTCCCACATCGGAAACATAATATGTGAGGGAACTTTCCTTAACTATAAAAGGAAGGCTTCCTATATGTAGAAAGGATGGATGATGATCCCTACTCACTCCATCTTGGAGAGCTCTTGTAACATCAAGAGTCTATTGGCCATGATAGTAGAAGCTTAAGTGGATGTAGCCATGTCCTCCGATGACATGGTGAACCACTATATGTCCTTGTCTCTTGTTCATGATCGTCTATTGTACATGTTCCACCATGATTCTACATAGCCTCCGGGATTATGCAGAAACAGGGTCTAAGTTTAATTTTACATAAGCAAGCATCACTCATAAATCATAAGATGATAACATCATTAAGGCAACAACCTGTTCTTTACCTGCACAATAATTTAAAGGGGTACGTGACCATAATAAATCCAGTAGGAGGCAAAAATAATTTCAGACAAGATAGAAAATGAACAACTTTAGTAAAATGGTTGAATGCATCTATTATCAACTCCATATTGTTGGAGAAGAGAGATCCCACATTGGAAAAGTGACAAAGAAAATATAACTCATAAATGGGTGGGTCATTCCTAATTGTACCGAGGCCTTTTGTAATTAAAACCCAACACCTTAAATGTGGTTAAGTTGGGACAATATCGGTACAAAGATGATCCACAAGCCACGCTTGTCGCTGCTTGACATGGTATTACAACGGACCCCTCTCCAGTTTGCTTCTCCACGAGCCCAGGTTGGTTCTTTCAAAGGTCATGGCCCTGGTTTGATTCTTTCAAGTTTAGGGGTTCTTTCGAGCTTGGGGTTCTTTCAGCTGTCATTGGGAGTTTAAGGTTCTTTCGGTTATCATAGGGTCTGGGTTCAGTTTGTTAATCAGTTTCATGTGCATACCTAAAAGTTAGGTTGCGCGTGAGGGGAAGTGTTGGAGAGGAGAGATCCCACATTAGGAAAAATGAACAAAAGAAAATATAACTTATAAGTGGGTGAGTCATTCTTAATTGTACCGAGTACCTTTTGTGATTAAAACCCAACAACTTAAAGTTAGGTTTCTTTCAGTTATCCAACATTAGATAAGTGACAAAGAAAATATAACTCATAAGTGGGTGGGTCATTCCTAATTGTACCGAGACCTTTTGTAATTAAAACCCAACAACTTAAAGTTTAGGGTTCTTTCGGTTATCATAGGGTCCGGGTTCAGTTTGTTAATCAGTTTCACGTGCAGACCTAAAAGTTAGGTTGCACGTGAGAGGGAGTGTTGGAGAGGAGAGATCCCACATTGGAAAAGTGACAAAGAAAATATAACTCATAAGTGGGTGGGCCATTCCTAATTGTACCGAGACATTTTGTGATTAAAACTCAACAACTTAAAAGTGGTTAAGTTGAGACAATATCGGTACAAGGATGATCCACGGGCCACGCTTGTCGATGTTTGACACATATAGTTCATATAGCCGAATAAACTAAGTCTACATGTCCCAAACCATGTATTTTACCACAAACCATACATGTCCCAAACCATGTATTTTACCACAAACCATGTATTTTACCACAAGGGTGACTTAGGCTACTCATTTATATGAACTACCTTCCACTCAGTCTCGCATTCCTCTTTTGCAAATCATCTTGTCCATTCCTCTTTCGCCAATCCCGCCCTTTTCAAATATACTAATCACGTATTTTCATGCATTCCCGCGTATTATCACGCATTCACACGGGCATCGTGGGATATGGTACTTCAGAGGACAAGGACCCAACTACACAAAAGTTTCATCACTAACTTCTTTACCAAAATGATGTATGCATAGAACTATCATTCCCCTTACACCTTATATGATAAGAACAACTTTGTACCATAAAACAAACCATATAAATGTTAATGGCAGCAAGAAAACAAGCATTCCATACAAACATATAATCACTGAAACAACATATAAAGCAAGCATAGAGGTTCCCCAATTTTTCCCTACCTTTGTCGATCACCCGAAGCAAGCTCCTGAATTGTTCTTCCTATGTTCCTACGACACCAGTGTATCTCTCCCTCTCTGTCCAAGTATGAAGGGACTTCTGAAACCTATCTAAAAAATGGAGAACACTCTACCTATTTATAGTGTCTGGAAAGGGGAAGAACTTGGCGTCCAAGACACAAACAACGAAAGCAAAATTGAATTGTTCAATCTAAGCCTTACCTGTTTAGGTACTAGACTAGGAATCTAGCTTTGAGGAGTCCCCAATAGGTAACTTGTTTCATGGCGGCAACGTTTTAGATTTGGAAGCATCTGGTCAACTGGTCGGGAGAAAGAAGAAATCAGTGAAAAAGAAGCAGAAGGCGGTGAAGTAGCGTTTGGGCGTCGTTCTGCTATGTTTAATGACAACCAGCTTTTTCACAAAAATTGTCTTAAATTTGGGCTCGGGTTTGGGTTTTCTGGGTATTGGGTCAAAGTTTTGGTTAAGGCCTCAAACTCTATACTTAACCCAAATAACACTATCAATAAAACAAAAAGAAAATAACTAAATAACTAATCTAAATTTTCAGCATATATAGTACAAATTAAATATGTATGTATAAACAAACAAATATATATATATATATTATATTAAAATTCCGGGTTGTCACAGATATGTAATAATTAGCAATAAAATAAAGCTACATGCAATAATCATATAATGATATTAACTAATCACTTACCAAACTACGTACCAAAGTCTTTCATTATCATAAAACCATGAGATCAATGCATGAGGCAAAAGTGAAAAGTGAAAAATGATAGTGAAGAGTGAAGAATGATAGTGAATCATGAAAAGTGCAAGAAATGACTAAAGTTGAGATTATTTATAAGATAAATATTTGAAAGATGGTACGTTATACAAAATTTCCAATAGCATTTTCAACTACATTTCCAGTAGGTTAGAATTCAACTACATAATATACTACTCAACATTTTAACTACATACTATAGGTTAGAATCCAACTTTGTTTGGTCTGAATTATACCTAGCCGTGTTTCGTACCACTCAGTATTTTGTACTACTCAGCGTTTTGTACAGATAAGAAAATCATACAAAGAAGAAAAGGCCAACAAAAGTGAATAAGAAAACAAAAGATGAAGAGATTTATATTTCTTATCATGTATTTTATTTGAAATTATATTGGGACAAAACAAATCATTTTACAATTTTGTGATTTGAGGTGGGCCCAACTTGTTAATCTCTTTTATATTTTTATATATCGTCTAAATTTATCACTAATGTTGGTGGCAACAATAATACACACCAATTTCATAATAGTGGGAAAAAAATGATAGTGCGTTAACTTTAATTTTGGGGTGTCACTGATGACTTATCAGTGTGAATTCCTTAAAACATTTCTAACAGAGGGGACTAATTCCCCAATAATGGTTGCATAGGTGTTAATATCAGTACCCACTATCATAGTTAATGATATAAATTATAAGTATATTAATCTCAATTTTTTGTTCAAAATTGTTATAAATGTATCGTATAAGAACTTGTTTATCCCGATCGCGGAGGTCGCCGACCTATCCAATCATTAGGTAAAATAGAAAGATAGGAAGAAAATTGAACTATGTTGGGTTCATGAGCTGGTGGAGCCTCTCCATTGCCTAGGATATCATCATATCAATTGTCATAGTTATCGATCTCTTGTGGAATGTCCACTTCTTTTTAAAAATTATAAGCTGCCTCATTTAATAAGTTTCATTCGTATACATGAATGTTTGACAATATGACTTTTTTGCTTCCTCCACTTCCCACAATTTCAATCTCTCATCTCTTGAGAAGTCATCATTACAATGACATATGACGTTTTTGGCGAATTCGAGCATGCTCAACTCATTATCTTCATATGTAGTACTTTGGTTTATGTCGTCGTGTTTTTTGTTGTACACCATGGCAAACATGTTCTTCACTTTTCTTGGCAGCCAATTATTAGTAATGCGAACATCAAGCTTGTCATACATTATGTAGTTGCTCATGTAATTATTCTTTCATGCCTTATCTTTTTGCATATATATTCAAAATTGATACACAAAATGTATATGCACCTTCTCTCTTTGAAGGTAAGGGTGTAGAAGCAGTTGTTTGTACTTCTCCTTGCAAATTTTCAAATATATATTGATTAAGCCAAAGTTTAATCTTATTTATGTTTAGTTTTTCATTTGACAGACATTTTCATATTTCTATGACATGTTGGTTACTTTACTCTGGCAGTTAACTTTACCGCTTAAACAAATTAAAACAAAAAAAAACCAGCTGGAATGTCTAGGTTTTGATGTTGGAGAGGAAACCTTGGTATGCTAGAGTTGGTTATTGGTCTCAAGATTTTAGAGAATGTGTGCGTTAGTTTTCATTACTAGTGGTTTTATTTACTTCCAATCAGGTTTTATGTTTGACTGCATTGAGCCATTTTTAAAATTTTTCCTTTTACCATTTACTTCCAATCAGGTTCTATATAAGCATTAAATTTCCTATTTCTTGCACTAAAGGCTGATGTTGGAGCTTTAACGAAGTGCTCAAGTTCCTAAAATATGAAAGAGCTTCGAACAATGATATCGCACAACTGACAAAAGTAAAATAATCCAAGTATAAGGTTGTGATTTTTTTATATTTTTTTATCGCCTATATTATATTATTAATTCATGTTTTAGTGAAAAGTAAAGTATGGTTCATTTTGATTGTATAGGTTTTTTATTATTTGGCTAATGCTTATGTTGGTACTCACACAAAAAAGAGTTGATGAGTTCAAGTGGAGAAGTGTAGATTACATGACATTGGGAATGATGAGATGACTTACAAATGCGTGTTTTAGTTTGCTAGTTTTATGAATTGATTAAGTTTCACATAATGTAATTCATCTACTGTGACGTTTCCCATTTACTTTGTCGTAAAAATGTTTCATTTTCTTATTTTCAATGACTTTGTAAAGTTACAGCCTGAAATCAATAGAACAATCAGTCACGAGTATATTTTAATTGAAAACTATAAGGATGAGTTTTTCTTACCTGATTTGCCTTATCATGATGAATGAAGCTGCATGATATCATCGTAGCAATATTGTCATAATTGTCGATCTCTTGTGGAATGTCCACTTCTGTGTAAAAACTATGAGCTGCCTTATCTATACATGACTGCCTAACAATATGACGTTGTTGCTTCCTCCACTTCCCACAAGTTTAGTCTCTCATCTCTTGAGCAGTTGTCATTGCAATGACAAATGCACTTTTTTTGCAAATTCAAGCATGTCCTCCACTTCCCACAAGTTTAATCTCTCATCTCTTGGGCAGTTCGAGCATACCCTCCACTTCCCACAAGTTTAATATCTCATCTCTTGAGCAGTTGTCATTACAATGACAGATACAATTTTTTACAAATTCGAGCAACCCCTCCACTTCCCACAAGTTTAATCTCTCATCTCTTAAGCAGTCGTTATTGCAATGACAGATGCAATTTTTTGCAAATTCGAGCATGCCCTCCATTTCCCATAAGTTTAATCTCTCATCTCTTGAGCAGTCGTTATTGTAATGACAGATACAATTTTTTGCAAATTCAAGAATGCCCAACTCATAATCTTCATATGTACTACTCTAGTTTATGTCGTCGTGTATTTTTTTGTACACCATAACAAACATGTTCTTAACTTTTTTGGCAACCAATTATTAGTAATGCGAACATCAAACATGTCATAAATTGTGTAGTTACCCATATATTTACTGTTCTATGCCTTTTCTTGTTGCATATATACCCATAAATGATACACGAAATGCACCTGCACTTTCTCTTTTTAAAGATAAAGGTGTAGAAGCAGTTGTTCATATTTCTCCTTGCAAATTCTCAAAAACATACTGATTAAGCCAAAGTTAACCCTATTTATGTTTAGTTTTCTTTTGGCAGCATTTTCAAAGTTTCCTTTAGAGATCAAGTTGTGTCATCATTACATATTCCCTTGCAGTCCCAGCTGAATAGATCAAAATCTATGACTGCCTTGATTTGCTTTACGATGAAGAAAAGTAATCTAGCTTTTGACAGCTAAGTCTTGAAATATTTATTAATACACGTAAACAAATTAAGTTGGGTGTTAAAGAAACGTTTTCACTATAAAAATAAAAAATTACATCTACAAAACTAGTTTTGCATTATCATCATTGATTTGTAGAACGCAAGAAAAGTTGTTACAAGACAAAATATACCAAAAGAACAATAACTTTAAGGTGAGTCATGACTTAGTTAGTTAAGGTGTTAACTAACAACATTGAGGTTATGAATTTAAATCTTATTGACATATGTAGGGTGTGTGAGTGATTTAATATAATTTTTTTTTCTAAGGTTGAATTTGATAAACAAATATGAATCATATTTGATAAGATCTGATCCTCTCCTGACCTCTTTAGTTGCCTAACCTACCTAAGCTTTCAACAACGTAGTGACACGTGTTTAGAATTACATGTAACTGTTTCCACACTTCAATTTTTCAATCGCTTGCTCATTTCACAACCAAGTATACTGCTCTTTCTCTTCTTCATCAAGTTCCAGCTCTTCTCATCCAAAAAAATGTTCAAACTAGTCTTTCATCATCTCCATAATAGAGCTATGTTTCAATTGCTCTCTTCTTGATTTTATCTCACTCTTGCCATTATATTTATTTATCATCTCTCTAATAAAACACAACAAAGTTCAATTTTTCGGTGACACCTAGTACATAAAAACTGGTTTTCTGATCAGTCTAGATGAACATGAAACATCTACTTCGTGATGGGTGTTCCATAAGTTCTCTCAAATTAAGTAAATCATCAAACCCCTCAATCAATAGTCTTAATTCATTAATTGAATGATATCCAGTGAAGAAAAAGAGAACAATTCCTCTAAAAAAAGAAGAAGAACAAATCAACGTAATTTGTCATGTTGTTACACGATTAAGCCTAATTTGTCACCACCATGAATACAACAATGAGATTCCAATCAAACCAGCTGATCTCTCAAGCTCATTAATCATCGTCAGATCTAAAACTTTAATTCCAATAACTAGAAGAAGTCAGGAAATTTTGCGATTTTGGGTGGTGAACTCTGATAGTGAAAAATAGTTGAGTCAAAGAACAGAAGAAAGGGAAATTAAAGGAAAAAAAACAAGAGAGAACGACAAAGAACAAGAATGACAGAAGACAAACGGAAAATGGGAATGCAGTCTTAGAAAATGGGAATGTAGTCTAAGTGATTGGAGCCTCTTCTAATGAGGACTCATTATATGAGAATTGTTTAGGACTTTTAATTTCCACCATCAAATTACATGAATGGTTCATATTTTAAAACATAAAATAGAATTGACATCACCCAACCATACACTGTTACACCCACATTCTCACGCCTTTTACTTCTCCCGCTGAAATCCACCAAAAGATCATGCGCAAACCTTTATCTTTGCACTCTTCTCCTTCTAGAGGTCCTGTGCTTTCTAATTATGATTTAATAGACAACACCTTCACATTTGTGGTAAAAAAAAAAAAAAAATCCTTCATATTTGTGGTAAAAAATATTAAAAAATCTTAAAAAAAAAACTATTTATTTTTAAAAGTCCGCATTGAGTCCGCAAGTTTATGGTTCGCAACAGAAGTGACTCCCTAAGTGATTAGGAGAGAAGACAAATATGAGAAGAGAGAAAAACATTTTAGTCATGTTGTAGTCTTGTAGACCATTAGATTTTGATGTTTCCATGTGTCTTATTCTTCCGAAGAGCTTTTTAGACAGCTTAGGTAAAAAAAAGCTTAAAAGAGGATCCTCATCCCATTTCATATGCATTGTCATCACAACTTACTACCTACACCACCGACCTCATTGTTGAATTGTGATTGTGGCATTACCAATCTTTCATGACTATATATACAGACAAACAAACCAAAAACGACTCCACGTCTCCACCAGATTTCTACCAAAACAACAACTCAACCTAGCAGAGTCTAGCACAATCAAAATTTATGGGAAAAAGATCTCTAAAATTAGATAGGAAGTGAATTATCCCCTAATTCGTAGAGGTTCGAGTGTATCTCAACTCTCAAGCTCCAAGGGGCACGTAAACAAAAACAGAAGTCCTTTGAAAACTCCTTATCATCACCTCATCCATTTCCCTCTCACCACCAGTCCACCACCACCATGGCCTTCTCCTCTTCCACTCTCTCCCCACATTCCTCCACCAACCACCCTCTCATTCTCTCCCGCTCTCCCCTCTCTTCACTTCCCAAAACCACCACCGCCACTTTCCTCACCACCTCATCATCATTTCGACCTCTCCCATTCCACAACACCACAACCACAATCCAATGCGTCGACAAAGCTTCAAGTCTCGACCCCAAGACCGGAGTTGCAGTCTACAAGCCCAAGTCCTATGAGGTTCTCGTCACTGACGCTGCCAACTCGCTTGCCTATGCTCTTGAAGATGGCAAGACCCGCTTGGAGATTGACTTCCCGTAAGGCCCTTCTGCTTTTGATTGAAAAAAGCTTATGAATTTGGATCAAGAATGGTTTTTTGAGCTTAACCCATGTTTGGGTTTTCACATTCGAGCATGTTCTTGGCTATTAGAAATCATTCATGAACTGAAATGCATTGCTTTTCCAATCAATATTGACCTGAACTTACAAAGTCACAGGCTTTTAAGATTAGATCTTTCTAGAATGTTAATTTTATGCATGGATACATGATTAGGGATGTGTAGAATTATTTAACTGAAGGAGAATCTAAGTTTGGTTGAAAACTTAAACATAGATGGCTAACAAAGAACATTTATTTTGGAAGTGGTGTGATGATAATGTACTATGAGATGGATTGTAGTCTTGTAGAGTGTTTTTCTCCATTTCTTCATGCGCGTGATGATTTTGTTTTGTTAGTTTTTGGTTAGGCATTTTATGTGGAGTTGCTGTTTTCTTCTAATACCTCTTCTTTTTCATGGCATTTTCTGTGTCTCCAGGCCCCTTCCTAGCAACATATCTTCCTATAAGGTACTTCTCATGATATTATTTGTGGATGACACATAGCACGTGGAATACTTGTGACTTGATTTTCTCAAATTCCTAAAACATGTAAAGGGGTCTTCAGATGACTTCATTGATGCCAATGTTCAACTTGCCTTGGCTGTTGTACGGAAGCTAAAAGAAAGAAAGGAGACGAGAGTTTGTATTGTAAGAAGAATCTTCCTTTTCATATAGGTGTTTTATACATTTCAATTGTAAAGTATATAATAGTTTTTCTATATTCAGGTGTTTCCGGATAAGCCAGAGAGGCGCAGGGCCTCTGAGCTGTTTAGAACAGCTATCGACTCGGTAAAAATTAACTTGCAATTCTATCCTTTAATTCATTTCTTTAATCAGTTGCATCATAGTCTTCTCAGCTTATGTAAATCCTTTGGACATAGGATTTTGGTATCACTGTACAAAGAAAAGGTCTAACAACCGTAATATGCAATACAAAATATCTACTTTAAGTAGTGCCAAATTTTATTTGTGTTTATACTTTCCATTTTATTAGAACCTATACTGACATGCTACTGCCGCTGGTACTCTTCAGAAACTAGAGTGCCATATAACTTCAATGTCCTTAAATGGGTTTTCTTTTTTACCATTTTCTTTCAGATTGGTGATATAACCATAGGTTCCCTTGATGATGTTCCTGGTGGTCCAGTCACCATGTTTTTCAGATCCATAAGGAACACACTTGATTTTGATTTCGAAGATGAAAATGAAGGTCAGTTACAGGACTCAAGCATTTCATGTTTCTGATTGCTTGTTTTCATTTCTTGAACTTGATCTCAACAGAAGTTACACCAATTTGAATTATCTTTTTGTGTTCAATGCACATTATTCATCTTTGGAAGAGAGGATTAACAATCATCTCTATGTTATCTCTCTTACATTATAGGTCGCTGGGCATCCAATGAGCCTCCTTCTCTTTATATGTTCATTAATTGTAGCACGCGCGAACTTGCTGGAATTGAGAAGTTTGTGGTATGGTCGTTTTCTTGTTAGTTGTCTTACATATTTCAAATCCATTTATTTTTGTTCTATTGTTTCATGAGTATTACGCTGGATGGTTGTGTACACCGTGTACTTTTATAACTACGGTACTCTTGAAATCATTCATATGATTTTTCTTTCTGATAACTTTTGGATGATAATTACAAAATTTAAACATTCTGTTATATTTCAGCAAAATTGAGTTTCATATAAGCTAGCTGATCTTTTTAATGCTGTATATTTATTCATCGGAATCTAAATTTATCTAGAAGGTCTAGAGCAGGGAGACTTATCAATGGATGTATATTGATATGTACTCACATCTATGGTTCAGACATCTATGCTTTTTTGTCTGTCCCTCGTGGTGTTTAATGTGTAAGATGGTTCTGGATGTCTGAACCATTTGTTTTAGCCTTTGGGAAAGTGATTTTACGCAGTCTAATGTTAGTGGGGACAATCCAGTGGATTCTGTAAAAGATATGTCTTTGGGAGGGAGAAAAATGGATTGGGACTGGTGTAATGGTGGGTCGTTTGAATGAACAGAAATATGATAATTCTTGGGAAAGGATTTCATTTTGGGGATCTCTGTGTGCGTCGTGTTCCTCAAAATTAGAAATAGTTCATTCCATGGTATTCTTTACCGTTGTAATGCTGCTGTGGTTTACCTCTTTTGGACTTTACTGTTTTTGTGTTCGATGCTATTTTGAGACCCAGAGTCTGACTTAAGAGCTAGCTAATTGAGTGGGCATCTTGTTCTCCTGTGTTCTACTTTGCTTTTATCTTTCAATAAAATTCTTCTTGCTAACAAGTTTAGTGTGATTTTATTGATATGCTGGCTACCTCAAACTATACATGCACTAGTGAGGCTGATAAAATAGTTGCTGGTGGCCGTATTAACATGTTCATGTGTTTTAACTGTTTCGCAATCACATAACCTTCCTAAGTCTAACTTATCTTAATGTAGGTATAAATATTTCAGGGTATTCTTATAACTTTGTAGTTGTCTGTAGCCTAAAGTTGACAATGTTTCTTGTTAATGATGAGAATAAATTTGTGGATAGCATTTCCAAATCCTTCAATTTATGTGAACGTATTGTGGCGCTTCTTTGTTTACTGACCCTTTGGTATTTACAGGAACAATTTGCCATGTCAACCCCATCACTTCTATTCAATCTCGAACTCGATACGTTGCGGTAATCCTATTGCCTTCCTGACCTTTCTTCAAATTTTATCTGCTATTTGCTGAATATTCTTCTTAACTATGAATTAGACGCTGTTAATTATGCAGTGCTGACTTGGGTCTTGTGGGGTTTCCAACCAAGGATTTACATTATCGGTTTCTTTCACAATTTATTCCAGTGTTCTACATTCGAATAAGAGAGTACTCGAAGGTAAGTTAAATTATAAACCTTAACTGTTTTTCCTTTCTTATTTCAAATTTTTGGTAATCATTTATTTGTCAACTCCTAAGACAGTAGCAGTAGCGCCTTATATTGTGAATTACAATGGAGCATTATTTCGCCAATACCCTGGTATGTAGTACTTTCTTAAAACCAGTTGTATATACCTGATTATTGCTCATTCTTGATCTTATTGTCAGTATTGATGACTACGGTTTATATCCAATATTGTGCTACAAACTAGAGCACAGTCCTTTGATCTTTTACATTATGCACATATGAATCTCTTTTTAGAGGAACAATTAGAGAACAATCTGGACTTATTTATGCTATGCTATTTCATACAAGGCCTATTATCTGTGTGGTCTGGACATGATGAAGAATACATTTACATTTATGATATAGCATCCTAACCCAATCTTGCCTCAGGAAGGCTATTGCTATACTATCAGCTTGTCTGTAGTTGTTAACCATGATTTTCTTACACTTTATTCTTCTGCTTGGTGGTTTCTATTTCGCACTCTCAAATATTCTCTTCTTCAATATGTTTACTTGCTGCTTAATCAGGATGTTGTGGTATTTCTCTCATCTTTTTTAAGTTCAGGGCCTTGGCAGGTAATGCTTAAACAAGCAGATGGTTCTTTTGCTTGCGTAGCAGAGAGTGCAACACGCTTCACTCTGGGTGAAGTATACATCTATCTGAAACTCCAAGCATCTTACACTGTTACTTGCTAGATATGGTTGTTATGCTTTCACGCTCATTATTTGTTTGCTCTTTAGACAAAAGAAGAACTGTTGAGGGTCTTGGGACTTACAGAAGAAGAAGGAAGCTCACTGGAATTTCTTCGTAGAGGCTACAAGGTTACCCTCTCCTTATCTTAAACAGTTTATTTTAGCTGTTCAGAGTTTTTGAACTTGTTATGTCGCTAGTTTCACTCTGTTTAAATGGTCAATCTCCCAACTTGACAAATTTTCCTACCTCTTCTTGTTACTGGTCTAATGATATACTTCAGACCAACAAAGAAAAACAGTTTCTTAGTAACTTGATACAATTTAAACTACCATTCCTCAATGTTGACACCCTCTCTCTCACATACGCGCACAAGAACAGTTACATTTGTTAGTGATAGACCTATGGCTCTAGTATTTTTTGTATAGGGACAATGCAGTATCAGGTTCACTGCATACTCTGTTGTAACTGGATGTATGATGAGAAAAACATAGTTTGTGAAATTAGATAATGCTTCAGCTTATTCCCAATTATCCAATTAGGACCTGGTGATTAATACGAATTTGAAAAAAACTTAATTCATTTGGATGTGACCTTTACACTTGCCCAGTCAAGTCAATAAATCTTTGGCTGGCAATATCTCTTTGCTTATTGATAAGTTGTACTCTATTTACCTTGTGTATCTGAGGTTCTTTCTTTATGTAACTCTTACAAATTTAAATCCAAAAGCATATTGTGAAACAATGAATAGCACTCCAAAATTCATCTACTTGTGTGTTCTGAACTGATATCACAGTCTGCTACTTGGTGGGAAGAAGATGTTGAGTTGGAATTGTCTTCTGCTTGGCGTAATTGAGCAGCAGAAAGAGCTGGGTGCAGAATGCGAGTGTTCCAATGGTTGGGTGGGAGGCCAGTGCCCCAGTCAATTGGACGGCAGATCAGTTCTCAAATGTAATCTGGGCATGAATACTCTCTGGGATTTTAATGGTCTTGTGATCCTATGATGCTCATCAAAATGATTAACTTGTACAAAATGGCGAGTTCTCAGAGGTTAGTACATAACCCCTTTCTGAAAAAGTGATAATTCTGTGCATAGTAATTTTCATTTTCTGTTCATTATACCATAGAAGCTGTGTTTGCTGTTTATCTTTGAAGTATCAATTCCTTTCACTTCTGGTTGAATTTGAGTTTAGCTTTGTTAGGGGGCAACTAGTTTGAAAGTGCGTTTGAGTGTGGAGAATGTATAAGAAACTTGGTCCATGTTCTAGGATATTCTCTATGTGTGCCTTGGCCTTATGCCAATAGGATATGTAGTTAGACTAGATCTATGTATTCATATCCTTACCATATTGGTATTGTGTAATTCCCTATATAAAGGGCTCCTATCAATGAATAAGATGATGACTCTCTTGCTATCTCTTTGTCTCTACACTTTATCCTTTATCACGTTATCCACTTTGTTCTAACCCTAGAGCCAATAGCCCACCATTTTTTTCTAAACCCTAAAAAAACCAAAACCCTAAAATCGGGCAGCCTTGTTTTTCCCGATTTCCGACCAAAATTCCGACTGCCCTCCGCCGGAATTTTATATCCCCAGAAAGCTCTCTCCGCCCCGGATCCAACGCCGCCGGTCTCACCCTGAGAACCGGCCCGAAAGTCTCCGAACCGGCCGCCGGAAGATTCCAGACCGCCGCCGCTACCGACCACCGGTTCACCACCTTCCCTTGCTCCGATCAACCTCAAATTTTGATAGCAGCTTCCCCATCCATAGCTGCTCCTCCTATCAAATTTTCAGCCCCAAATTCGAAGTATAAGTAGGCGAAACGTTATTTCTCCTCTCGGCAGCCTCTAGAAAGGTATGTTTTTTGAAACCTTAAACTTTTCCAAGTTCAATAACTCGGGGAGGATAAAATCTTTTCCTCCCTTCTCCATCTCCATTCTATGCTTGGGATTTTGTGCGTGCAGGTACCCAAATCCCGGAATTTTATTCGCGGGTCAAGAGTGTGTTTGATCACTCTTGTTTCGTTGTCCGGGTTGTGTTTGATCAACCCCGACCTTTCACCGGATTGTGTTTGATCAATCCGAGGCATTTTTCCGAATTGTGTTTGATCAATTCGCGGCTTTTCCGGATTGTGTATGATCAATCCGAAGAACAAACCATTAAAAGCATCGTTTGTGACCTCTATCGAGTCTCATAACAGCTTGGTTTTGTATGCAAGAGCAATGTAACATTCTTTTGTGTATATCTCCTCATGAATGCGAACTGAAGCGCATCTTGGAGAAATTCATGAGTCAATCTAGTGAACTGTATGTCACTACGATTCGAATATCGAATCCCATGTTATCGCCAAACATGATATTTGGGACACCGACTCATATAGGCTTTGGTTTGACCAAATTGGTCAACCTGGAAGAGATATAATGGTCTAAATTTTGAGAAATTCTCATGGACATCCATTCTTCCGCTCAAAACGAAGACATTCGAGATCTAGCATCACCATGAAGCATGGTGGTGGCCCGGGGGACATTGACGTCACCCGAACACGACTCCAACTTCCTGGAGGTCGTCCGATCAATTCCTCAAGCAATTGAGGTGCATCGGCCTTTCCTCGATGTCGCATTGGCCCCTTGCAATGCTCATTGCTCGTTTTGAAAGCCTATTCTTTAGCTAAATAAGG
>NC_020496.1:16748616-16749330 GCF_000184155.1 Fragaria vesca subsp. vesca | reverse complement strand
ACGTTTTACACTATTATCTACTGCTTATACTGCTTATACTTCTACGGGCTCACTACCCATTCTTTAAAGAAGTTCATCGGGATGTAAGTTGAAGTGTCCTGTACCCCATGTTCACACGCAATACGGTCTCACCGAGGCTACGACCAAGCAACTTTAGCTTGTCGCTCGAACATTATTGATGCGCACCACTCTTTCTATTGCGTCTTGGGGATATGTAATCTTTGCATGCAGTTTTACTATTCATCTACGATCCACTATCATTGAATTTTGTTGTACTACAGCTCGTGACTGTGTATCAGGATTGACACAAAATTGCACTCCTTGAGCTCGGCAGGATTGAAACGGATCTCCAATCCTTGAGCTCGGCTAGATGTTATTTCTAAGTGCCAAATCGCATTGCCACTGCGTACAATGATTGGTCATTTGAGATGAATAAGTTTAGGTTGGATATAAACCTCCACCTATAATCCGCATATGTAGGAACCTTGTTAGGCGATCTCATTCACTGCTAAATTGCGGATTGTCACTTTGATGAGGCAATATTCCCACCGTTAGAGGGAGATAAGAACACAAGTGTTCAAGTGGAACGACGTGAATTGTCGTGGTTTGTCCCCACTAAATCTCATCTTGATCCCAAATGCTTATAGTGTTAAAGTAACGAGATCACATGTTGCAAATATGTCTGTAAGGATTGATGTCCTACAAAAGGACATT
>NC_020496.1:16734761-16747196 GCF_000184155.1 Fragaria vesca subsp. vesca | reverse complement strand
ATTGAGCCGTCTCTAACATTCCTCCATGAAGGTGCACATTGTAATGTGCTCTTAGATACACTGTCAACATTGCTTGTGTAAAAAGCTAGAACAGGAATTGTTCAGGTAGAAGTCCGTAGAACATCTCAATGTCTTTGAGAGTTATAGTAACACAGTTGACTAACCTTTTGAATTTGCTCGGGTTGTCCTTCACAACTTGTTTCAACCCCTTAATTTTTTTTTTTTTTTTGGGGAATGAAAACACTTTTATTCATACGCGGACCTCAGTAAACAGAAAAAACATTACAGGAATAAAAACATTACGTGGCCCAAAAGTGTTTTCGTTTCCCACTGAATCTAGCCCCTATATAGAAACAAACCTTCCCAAACCCCTAGAGACCACTAAAAACGTTTGGAGTCGCTCACCCGTCATAAATCATAAGTCAAAAAGAAATTTTATTAACACATCCCTAAATGTTAGATACACATCGCTTTTTTATACAAATTAGATAAGATTTTGTAGATACATAAAATTACCAAAAGAGACATTTATATCAAAAGTAAAGAAACCTAGTTAAAAAAAAAATATCTCGCTTAAGACTATTATTCTCCTTTACGAGAACAACGTATGTGAAGATACCAAGCCCTACTCAGAAATAGCTAGGGACAGCCATAGTTTCAAGCAAAAACTAAAGACAACGTAATGGATTCTAGTGGTATTATTTAGATTATAGGGTATGTTGTTTGATTAGACAGTACAAATTGAAGTTGGAAAATTTATTTTTTACTGTTCACACATGCTAGGTCGTTCAAAAGCATTTACGTTTGAACACCAAACTAGAACTTGGGATGATGCTATATATAATTATATATATACCCTTCTAGTTTGCTTGTCATTGATCTAACTCAATGAGAGAGATCTCAAGCAAAATCGGTGCCCTGGTGACGCATGAGATCTAACTAATGTGAATTTTCTTTTAATAAATTGAGTAGCAAATCTAGAAAATATGTGTATTTAGTGAATGAGTTGTGTATTTAATGAATAAGTTGTGTATTTAAACGAGGGTATTGTAGGAAATTTGGGTATGTGTATCTAGTAAAATGTTAAAATAATAAAGTTAATAGGTGGTGTATTAAGTATAATATGTGTATCTAATAATTAGGAATGTGTTAATAAAATTTTTCTAAGTCAAAATCTAAAAAAGAAAAAAGAAAAAAAAATCCTACGTTTCACTACCAAACCCTTCCAAAATGGGAAAATAAAAAACATAAAGCAAAAAAAACAGAAAGCAGGAAAGCAGGAAAGCTTAGAAGCCTAAATGGCTTCTTTATTCAGCCTGGTGAGATGAGCTCTACGCTTTGCAGTGAAGACAAACTAATAGCCTGTTTAAGAACTCCTGTGAATACCAATCCAGCAGATTGCCAGTCTCTGGCAGAACGGAAGGAGCTCATGATTGCAGTCTTCCCACTCTTCGGCGGAGAGGGTAGTGAGTCCATACGCTCTCAGCCTCTCTCCTTTAAGTTCTGAACCGGAAGAGGAGCTTCAACCATTGAACCCTCAATCATCTTAACCACCTCCTCGCTGCCAACCTTTATCACACCCTTCGCTGAAGGCAGGGCTGATCCCTCCACCATTGTGGGAGTCACATTTGGAGAACTGATCAGTTGGTCATCTGTACCAGAACCTAGAGATACATCCTCTAAACCTGGCGGCACTGGACCATATCCCTTGACCCAATTTCCACTCACCACCATATTCGGCCCTGAACCACTACAGCCCTGCCCACCATGTTCAAAGAAACCACAAGTTTTGTACAAACCCCTCACATTCAGATATTCCACCTCAAGAAATCAACCCCTAAATTCTGAGTACCCCTGTTTTATATTATCAGTTAGCACACTAAAACTTATCCTTAATGTATATATTTATTCTTGACATGCAGAGAACTTAATGATATCATACGGCCTACACTAGCATTAGAGCGAGGCTTTCTTCATCTTGAATTAGAATCAGATGCTCAAGCAAGTGTGAATCCAACCTGTATGTTACAGCGTCATTGTCAATTCGTAATTATGAAAACAAACCCTCCATTTTATTTTGAACCCCTGCATGCCAGCAACCTATTTGCCTATTCTTAGCCATCCACAGAGTAGTTCTAATTTGAATCACAAACGAAGGCAACGTGCACATGAGACGTTTGACATGTATCAACCCATTTTTTGGTGTATGGACTGCA
Source organism: Fragaria vesca subsp. vesca (assembly GCF_000184155.1). Classification (NCBI taxonomy): domain Eukaryota; kingdom Viridiplantae; phylum Streptophyta; class Magnoliopsida; order Rosales; family Rosaceae; genus Fragaria; species Fragaria vesca. Next base: position 16,744,980 of record NC_020496.1, on the reverse strand, counting down.
AGATGGTAAAGATGGTGATCATACTTGGTTGCACAGAAAAAACTTAGTCACCATACTCTTCTACCACAATTGGCGGGTGTGCAACCTGGTTTGAGATGACTTCAAGGATCATAGTCGCTCGAACTTGATGAAACCGAGTATGAGTGGCGTGAAGAATTCAGTAAATGGTGACTCTACACGTTGTGCGTATTTTCTTTTATCCAAAAAAATTCACTACCACGAAAATCATGAATGTATCAAGAAAAAAAATCATCACCATGAATAATCAAATAAATTTGTAATGGAGTTGGGTCAATTTTTCTGCTGCTGCTCTTGCACCTCTCTGTTACTGTTTATAACTGCTCTTGAAACACATGAAGCCTATTGGTTGTAGGCAACTAAGCCTGCCCATCCTCCGCAACTAATTTAGATCACACGTAATCTTACAACAATTTGGGAAGTAACCTTACACCGATGAAGGCAAGACAGATTATCTTCATAAAATTAAGGGAACAAAGATCATAGGTAATGTACCATCAATTTAGGCAACGAAGGTTACAGGTAATCTGGCATCATTGGTGAAATGTACATAAGTCTTGTGGGTGAGTGTGTTCATTAGTAGATGGTGGTAATTTGTATTTTCTATGAAGTTCAACTCTTGCTGCTTGCTGCTATAATATTTAGCCATACAATGTTGGCTTCTATTGATCACAACTTATACTGTGAAACTGCTCCGAAAACCTAGTATGTCTGTATGACATCATTTCTGTGAGTGCCCAAGTTGTATGTACACACCAGACTTGGATTTTCAATATCAAGTTTAAGATTTGATTACAGATTACTTATCATCATAAGCCGAGAAATCTGGCTCAGGGGGCTTCTGCAGCTTCAGTAGCTCCCTCCTGCCTGAACTGCGAAGCCTATGACCACGAAGAGTTTTTGCTGCAAACCGGGATGCAAGGATTGCGGCACCAAGCCCATGTTTACCAGAACCGCCTTTAGAATCACCGCCACCACCACCATCATCGTCATCATTATCATCATCTCCGTCACTGTATCCGAATCCTTCCTCCTCTCTTTGTTTTTCCAACGCCACTCTTCTCCTGTAGTGGCGCCAAGCAGCTTGGATAAAGCAGGCTGCCCAAGTCCTCCATTGCTGTGAGTAGAACCGGAAGGTGTACTGCACCTGTCTGCTATGAAGGTGCCTAAACTGAGTGGAAACAAATTTCAACTCCTCTGCTTCCAAAGCAAATGCCTCAACCTCAGTTATAGCCTTCACTGTTCGAGTAGATGATGGTAAGTTAGAGCCGGCTTTCGGGTCCAGTGCCCATGTTAGGAGCTCTTCTCCACAAAAGTCACCTTCCTGGAGCAAACCTCTGTTGTAAAATCCAGTCCTGCCACCATCTGTGGTCACACTTTCTAGGCGACCTCGGATGATGAATAACATCTCACCAACAGGATCTCCTTCCCGGACTATAAAAGTATTCTCTGTGCATAAACTTGGTTTCAGACGCTCACAAATGGCATCAAGCAACCGCTCATCCATATTGGTGAAAAGAGGCACCTACAGTCACAACCAAATGAAGTTAAAAATTTGCAAACACAAAATGAACCAACCTTGTGGCCTATATGCTTCTTATGATTTTAACTTAGACCCGTTGAAGGAAGGAGATGAAACCATGTATACTTACCCGTCTGACCAAGTTCAAGCAGAGATGCCGTTTAATGTCCCTCCTGAGATCTTTTGGGAGAGTCCTGACAATGCTCTCCTCATCTACACCTCGAGTCTCCAACCATTTATATTGATCGTAGCGGCGAACCCTTTCTCTAAGTTCCTGCGGAAGCCAGCGATGGTGCATCCACTGCTCAGAGTCACGCCGTTTTATTCTCATCTCCTCAAGACGAATCGTGAGAGACTGAAGATAGGTCTGTACAATGTTCATTAAGCTCCAAAAGTCAGCAATAAGGCTTAAGGTTACAACCACAAAATAGTAGAAAGAAGAAATAAGTTCTGTAGCATCATTGTTTTTTCAATAGAAGTAATTTCTGGGGAGTATTATCGGTCCGACATGTTGATCCTCCTTTTCCATCCAGATTATAACCACTTTCCACCAGAGCCAAGGACATAAAATGATGAATCCAGTAGAGTGATCAACAGCTCACCTGTATATTTCCGATCAGAAGGGCAAAGAGGATGAGGCCAAAAGTGCCTACCCCTATGGAAAATATATTCTCCATTGGATACGAAGTGGTTTCAAGCCCCTGGCCAAGCGTACTGAAGAAAGTGAAACAGCAGTAATAAGTACTTGAGAACCCAAAGCAGAAAACTAGCAAATTTCTACAGTAATATGTAAGCGTTCCATATACTGCATAGTAATAGAATTGCATGTTATCAAAAGATACACACAACTATGTATTAGCAATGTCTCCGTAGTGCCTGTGGGATGTAGAAGAGCATAACAAGAGTTAATAGTCTAAATACTAGTAAAGTAGCTAGAGTTAAACTGGGTGAAAACTCTGCTATAAAGTAGCAAAGAGTAGTAATGGCTTCCACATTGTTCAACAGAACATCTATGTTTACTATCCTGAAAGAATTTATCATTCCATCTTGCAACTAGTAGCACCTTGCTCTAAAACTATCTGTATTGGTTTCAAAATTAAAATTCAATGAACAATGTAATTCAAGTACTGAATTTGGTTCTGTGTTTTAATAATATATTTGGAAAGGCTATACTTAAGAATTTGGTTCAAAAACATCAAATGATATCTTGGTGCTAACTAGCACTCGTCAACATACGTACCATCATGATATTCCAATAAACAGAACAGACTTTGAGTATGCACAGTTTTAAACAGTTATAACTAAATCAGGTAGACTAAAAAAAAAAAAAAAAAAAAATTATTTTAAAATTGATAACATACCTTAAACTTTTCAATCCAAACCACAAGCAATACAAAAATTTTTCTCCAAAGTTGGTGGATGAAATAATATCAGATTCTACAGCACCTTTGAAGATGCCATAATCAAATTCGGTGTCTTCACCTTCAGCGCTGCAGCCCTTCTTTACAACATCCTCTTTGACTTTGCTCCACTCATCGTATCCCGGCATACTCTCACTGCCACAGTACAAAAATTCTACTTTACATTGACCACCATTTTCTGCACACTTATCCCACCAGCATGAACCATAGCGTTCTACAGATAACAAGTACCAGGCAGCCCCAGTGACCTGGAAAGGTTTATCTATAAGTTCAAAAAGTTGCTTAAAGTCATTCTACAAGGAACTTCAACCAAGACTTACCAACAGTGGGGATATAGGCCTATAGGGTAGTGCAGCAAAACAGCATGCCTTACTTAACAAGATAAGAAACACTTACTTGAGCAGCAAGCATAAACCAAAGCATATAGTATGCAGCCCCGGCCCAAGCAGTTTCGGCAAAAGAACCCGCGCTCTTCTTAAGGTCTGAGTTTAAAGCTAATAAGCGGGCAAATCTTGGCAGTAACTGAAACCAGACAATATATAGCAATGCCTTTTTCGTAGTCAGTACCGCCGCACCATTTCCATGCAAATATACAAAAACAACAATCTGCAGATTAACAAAACAAACAAGATAAGTCTCAATCTATTATTTCTATCAAAACTAGCTTATTAAATTTAGCATGACACCTCCACAATTGCACTGCTACAGGTAATAGCTAATTCGTAAACCATGAAGTGCGGGTATCCTTTTTATCAAAGACTTTTTCTCTTAGGCTTGTTATTCAGATTGGGAGAAAGAAATGGCTAAAAGTTCCTCTATATGTGCAAACTAGCAGAAACTGAGCATGGCATTTCTAACCTGTGGTGCGGGTAGCACAGACAAAAGATCAACAAAGAAGTAACGATGTAGATATCGCTGTGCTATCTCTGAAGAATCTATCACCAGTTCACCTCTTCCAAACACCCGAGAAGATGGTGCAATATAAGCTGTACGAAACTGAAAAGCCATGCGAATAAGGTAGAAAACATCTATTAAAGTTCGCACCGTTATACTTGTGACTGCTAAACTTTTATCGATAGAGAGGCATTCCTGTTCCTTGTTGAATATAGGGAGATAAAAGAAGAAAGGATCAATGGCTATTGCAAAGATACATGATATGACAAAAAGCCTGTTCCAGAACAGAAGCGACTTGTCCTGTGGATCAAATATCCTTTTATCCGAAACTTTAAGATCTTCTGGAAACACTGCACGGGTGACACCAGTTTTTATTGATCTACCAACTGTCATTATTCCATCTGATCCCCTCGGAAATCCAAACTTAACTGACTTTGATTTTCTTTTTCGACGATCAGTATAAGCCAAACCCTCTATATTAAATCCACATTTCTTCACTTTCCCGGTATCTGAACTTATTGACATTGTATCCAAATCATCCAACCTACAAAAGTCAACATATGCCAAATCATAATAAACAATAACAATAAGAATCTACAAGTCTGTTCTTTGAGAGATGCTAAATATCTTCAAGACCAGTTGATGTCCGAGTTGAAATATAGACAATGCACAAATACAAACCATACCACATCTAACAAAAAAAAAAAAAAAAAAAAAAAAAAATAATACCTCACAAATTTCTCCTTCTGACCTCCAAAATACTGCGACTTGTACATCTTGAACAGTCGATCGGTCACATAGATATCAGACTAGAATGTGAAAATCCGCAGGCAAGTCCCAAATCGCTTCATCCGCTGATTGGGGGTAACATAGCACAAAGTTCAATCAACCCAGATTATGCCATCATAGTACAAAAATGAAAAGGCTGCAATGGCAGACATTAAAATAGCACAAAAATTAGAAATTGCATTTTTCAAGTTTCAGAACTTGTTTTTCAGGGCTGATAGATACAGATTGGCAGTTTGGACAGGACAATGAATGAAAGTAGACAAAATTAACGGTGTTGCTTTTGTCTCCAGAAAAGCCATAGTGCTTTTAGGTTGTTTGTGTTTATTTGATCGCAATTGAAACCTTTTTTTTTTTTTGGAAATGATATCTATCGGAATAGAAACTTGGGCGAACAGTAAAATGGATTCTCAAAGCATCTCGTATAAATTTGTTGTAACACATTGTTCATTCCAGAAGACATGATGCAACAAATCCATTATTCAAGTTTTTATGTGTTCTTGTCTTCCATTTTCTATATATGATCCAAGTTGTTGGCATTACTATGGATTGCAACCATACCCCATATCAGATTATGGCAGGTATCATGCAAAGAACAAAATGGAAACTCAACTTTCTTCCCTACAACAATGTGAAACAAGATGAGAAAAGACAGACGAGAAATAACACAAGGAAGAAGGGAACTTACGTTGGTAAATGCAGCTTTGATTCTGTATCAATGATGTAATTGTTTGGAAGATAGTGTTGTCATTAGAGCTCGAGGAGGATAAAGGAGGTGGGCGATTCCGAGAGACGAAGGCGGGTAGTAAGGAATAGAAGCTGATTTTGAGGAGAGTCAGACCATTGTACGGTTAATTAGCTGATTTTGTGCCCTTTTTTCTCATTTTCTTCTTTCTTCTCTTGAATAAAATTAATTATTTGGGAAAAAACTAAATATGACAGCTTTTCCCTCAAAATTTCTAGAAATGGACCTCTTTGGACAAATTAAGTCCAAATTACTTAAATATTTATTTAGTTTTTATCAATTTTACCAGGAAAAAACTTGCGTCCGATCGATCTAGTCTAGACGCACACGTCCGGACTCCTATGTGGTCCAATCACAGTTTGCCGCATGTGGTCCAATCACAGTTTGCCGCATGTAATTTTTTTGTTTTGAATTTATTTTTCTTGTTTTTTTTAATATATTATACTTATGTAGGGATTTTTTTTTTTTTTTCGAAATCACTTGTGTAGGAATTCTTTAATAGCTAAGGAGCTGGGTAATACTTTGGAAACTATTAATTACTACCTTTATAGTTTACAAGTTAGTTCTACAAGATACATACAAAGGCTCATATCGAAGCCATACTTTACAGATGTTTGAAGTGGAAGACATAGGAGATGATGCTTAATTCATAGGTCGAGAAATTTTCCAGTGCTACGTACGGGAGAACCACTACCACTAGGCATGCATAATGGTTCTCTCTATCTAATAAGAAATCGCCACGTGGTTATTTTTTACACATCATCACATGGTTAAAATTTACTTCATTCAACTTAAGTAAAACCAACAAACGTCATCCAAAACAAAACAAAAAAAACTCAGATCTCCATTTGGCATGCCATTGATTTGGGGTTGAAGGTCGATCGAAGAGAGTAAGGGCCATTCTGGGTTTGGGGTTGAGTTATTGTGTTTGTCATTAGTTTTTGTGTTGATCAAATGAGTGATATATCACAGTCATTGTCAAAGCTCAACCCTTAAAACACAAAATCCAATACTCGAAACGGATTAATGATCAAGGGAAATCGGTGGGAAGCTGAAGGTGTGGAAGGAAGAACAAGATAGAAATGGAGGTTTGAGTTGGAGTAAAAATGTTGGAAATATTGAAACTATGGCTCCTACTCTCTTTGACTTCAAAACCAAAAGGGCATGTAAACGGAGATATGGCCCCTGCTTGCATAGCCATATCTCTTCTCCTGGGTTTTTGCCATATTTCAGACTAAGTTTTTGACAATAATCCAATTCGATCAGTAAATAGATTAACCATGACCAGAAGGATTGCAAGAGTTGATGTTTATCTGATTCTGGAATCGAATTCGGATTGGACTTAGAGAAGCAATGAAATTGTTTTCGTGCATTTCAGTGCTGTAGATTTATCACTGTGTTATTGCTTCAAGAATTTTAAGCTAGAAAACAACATTGAATAATGCTCACATTAGGATTAAGAAGATTGTTTTTTGTTCGCTATGGGGTGATTCTCCTAACTGATTTTTCTGGTATGACGTTTGATTAATTTTACTTGAGTTGAATGGAGTAAATTTTAGAGAATAAATTTTAACCCAGCTATGATGTGTAAAAAATAACCACATGGCTATTTTTTATTAGCTAGAGAGAACCATTAGGCATGTCTAGTGGTTCTCCCGTAGGACTGAAAAATTTCTCATAGGTCATGGTCATTTAGTGTCTATTCTAGCTTCAAATTAACCACCCAGGGTGCAAGCCAAACTTTATATACTACACACATGCAATACTTGGTGAGTATGGTAGTGAGCATGTGAGATATGTATCTTCAAATGTAGAGAACATAACCATCACACAAATTGATTCTCTTAGAAAATGGGATTCACGTAGTTATGCGCCCTTTTCGTTCTGGCGTTCTATTGTATAGAGGACTGAGCACAGTCTTCACCGGTGTCTTTTGTTACTTCATTAAGTAATTTCAAATCAAATGCAGTCACTGCAAGTTTTATTCTCGTTTGATGTTTTCATATTAAACACAAATAGTTGAGGTGGAAGCAAATGCGATGCATGTTTTCATGAATTAACCGCACCAACAATGTTTGCAAGAGCTTTGCACTCAGGTTTTTTGTTTATTTTTTTATTTTATTTTATTTTTTTATATATTAAAGATTCCCTACATAAGCATAATTTATTAAAGAATAAAAATCAAAACAAAAAAATGACATATGGCAGACTAGAATTGGACTACATATGAGAGTCCGGACGAATGTGTCCAAACTGGGTCGGACGCAAGTTTTTTCCTTAAAGTATAGAGAGAGCTTCATGCATCTTTAATTATATGAAAAGCTAAATATGCTCTCTAAATAGCTTAGGAGAGACTATGTCGACCTCGGTGTTTGTCGGGCGAAGTTGTTAAGGCAAGTCGGGCTAAATTCAGGTGTGGATACTTGCTTTCTGTTGGTTTTGGCTGTTAGGGATTCATTCATTTTGGTGGGTTCCACATGATGGTGATGGGGCAGTGAGGACTAGGCCGACCACTGGAAGGATCGACGACGACGGCGGCGGCGGGCAGTGCTTTGAACAAGTTGAAGGCTACATGTCCAATCCTTTAGGTGACCTTAGCAGTTGGTCCTGGGCTCATGGCCTTGAGTTTGTATCTAGGATTGGGCCTTGCTCTATCTGGTACTTTTTTGGGTCAAATGGACTGGATCGTGCTCCTAGGTGTGTCATAGCTTGGTAATTGAATACGTTGGGGAAGTGTTTGGTTTCTTTCCTGTTTCTTCTTTAGCATCGCAGCGTCAAAAAATCGTCTATGTGATTCTTTGGTTTAATTCTGTACTGGTTGAATGTCAAGTTTCCTATGTATTGTTATATCTTGGTTTTAGGCTAATTAAGGTTTCCTACGGGTAGTTCAATGTTTTCGTAGCTCTTTGGGTGAATTATTTCTATGTAACTTTTACTATATTAATGGACTGACGTCCCCCTTACTCTAAAGTGGCTCTCTAGTTTTACTTCTAGGAGTTCTAGATATCTCGCTTCTAAATATAGAGAGCGATCGGAGATATTACCCTTAACAGCTTATCTTTCGAGCCAATTTTCTAATGGGATACTCAGTTTTGTTTTATATGTTTTGTTTTGGGAATGAACCAGATTATCAACCTAGATAAGAAGCTAGAGTTTGCAAAAGGAAGAAGGATCAACTTGCTGCATATCTAGATGGAGAGGAAGCAAAAGGCACTAGATCAACTTGTTGTTTGTATTATTAAAAAAAAAAAATAACTAGTTTGTCCTTATATCATATGAGTTGATAATTAAAGTCAAATCAGAGTTAAAAAATGATGGAGGTATATATATTTAGTAGATTTGGAGGTGCAACTAGAACCCCTAAAATGAATTTTTAACAAATTTAACTAAAAAATGGCTAATGTTGCTAAACATGCTCTAACAAACATAACATTTTCTTACAACATAAGTAGTGAGTATTTAATTTTAGATTACAACTCCAATGTGCATAGAGAAATTTTATTCACACATGGCTAAATACTAATTAAATACATATCTCACACTTAATACACCACCAAATAATTTTAGGGTGCAGCTATTGCCACCCCATCAAATACTTTGTTTACCTCACATTTTAATTTTAAACTAAATATTCCATACTAACCCCACAATCAAGAATTTTTGTAGAAAAAAAACTAAAATCTATAAAATCCAAACAACAACTTCTACATCTTTACATCAAAAAAAAAAAAAAAACAAATTCTCTACATCTTTCAAATCAGATTTGAGAATCACTTCAATCTTTAACATGGTGGTTATACAGTGTGGTGGGATTGTTCATTCTTATTTTAATTTTATTTATGGCTTCAAATGTAGTCTTTCATATATATATATATAATCATAAAGAAGGAACTCTAGAAAAAGATCGAGGAGAATATATATAGGATGTGGTTTGAGAAGAATGGAGGTATACATCAAATATATTGATGAGATATTTGTATATATTTTTAGATTTTATTAGATTGAGGAAAATAAAAAGAAAGAATATAAAATAAAAAAAAAACAGATTTTCTCAAAATTTTAAGGGCGAAATAGGAATGTTAAAGGTAAAAAATAAGGCATTGGGTGAACTGAGTATTTAGTGGGGTGGAAATAGCCGCACCCATAATTTTATAATATTAACATTTAACTAGATACACATCTTTAAACTTCCTAAATTACCCTCATTCAAAATATACCGATACTACCATATATATTTTCTAAATACACATTCATTCCTTTTTTTATATCATCTCGACTTAGAAATAAAATAAAAGTTTTCTCTGTCCTTGCTAAACAACGAGAAGACTATGTTTTCTTTGCAAACTCAAGAGCATTCAAACTGCTCCACCATGATTGATCAATATATGTAGAATCTTTTGACATATTCATTATTTTGGACGTTTTGCACCCACACATGTTTTAGATCATTGCAAAACAAATGCCAAACCAGATCACCAGTTTCTTCTGCTTGAAAACCTCAAGCATGGATACTCCACTAGTTTGCAGGATAGATAGTACCATTCTAAGTCTTTGCATGGTCGAAGCCAACCAAAAACCTTCATTTTCATGAGGGAATCCATTATTATGAATTATTAAGCTCTTGCCCATGAGACCATGATTAATCATCGATCAACTCGGTTAAAAATATGTCTATTGTTAAGTTTTAAGTTTGAAACTTCATTCATATAGTGAAGAAAACGTTAACGTGAGATGTAGTGTATTTCAAGTTTTTAATAATATTATCTAATTAATATAAACATATTTTGGTAATTTAATATACTTACACTTTTTGATGTTAGATATATATAAAAA
>NC_020496.1:16689467-16734741 GCF_000184155.1 Fragaria vesca subsp. vesca | reverse complement strand
TTCTCCATCCTCCGGTGCCGGCGACGGCGCGCCTCTACCCCAGAAGACTCCAGCAGCGTCTCCGACCATTTTCCCTCCCCGACGAGGCCGTTTTTTTCCAGTTTTTCGGCGAGATTGACTTTGTTTGAAGTTTGGGTGATCTCACCGGAAAACTGAAAAAGAACGGACTCGCCGGGGAGGGAAAGTGATCGGGGACGCTGCTGGAGTCTTCTGAGGTAGAGGCGCACCGTCGCCGGCGCCGGAGGATGGAGAACAGACGAACGTCCGCACTTTAAACCGAGTCCGGACGTCCGCTTCATATCCTTTCTATATATATATATACATACATACCAATATACATATAGTATATATTTATGTGAATGCATACAAAAGACACAAGCCAAGAGATGATGGGATAATATCCAAACCAAAAGTGTCACCATGAAATCTGACCTCCCATCTGGTGGACATGTCCCACTCATCACCAAACATCTCCCATGTTCTTTTGCTCCTAATCAAACTGGTCTGCATACATAAGCGAACTGTGTGCAGTATGAGAAGACCCCGTAACTCCAATTTTCCCTCTCTCCTCTCTTAGCATTTCATCACAAACATTCATCGCACAATGCACGCTTAAACTCGAGTAGAAATACCCAGTAGGTACGTCATGCTACTTGGATGACACGATCAGCTAATGAGCTGCTAATAAAGGCGAGTGTCACGGTCTTTCTTTTTCTTCTCACCACCATTTGCACAATTCACGTGGGAAATGTTATAGTGAAAACATTCTCTTATAACTCTACATATAAAATTTTAGATGTTAAAGACTATTAATTGAAGCCTTTTATAGAGTTGCACTTGGCATTGTGGCTTTCTAGTAGCTTATACGGTCATATATTAGTCGATAATGTACGTGTTCATCTAATCAACAAACACTACAAAAATTATGTTAAAAACAAATTATCTTAAAATTAATTACTACAATTTAATTACACTCAAACATAGTCGAACATATTCTTTTTAGTAGTTACTAAATGATGCAAATAATCCGGCCACTAATTAACTAAGTCGAGAAGTTTTCTCTCAAACTACATTGATAACACACAAACCCACCGTCCTCTCCTTCTCTCCGCATTTGGTTTCTTGCTTTTGGAATCACTTATTCAATCGTATTCATTGGTTTGTTTTTCGAACATGTAATAATGCATATTTTCTTTCTAAAGTATCAGATTTCGTGTGTGAAATCTTGTGAACTGAGTTATCTGATTATCTAATCTGAAGTAGTCAGATTGTCTTAAATCTCAAATCTTATGTAATTTTCGTTAGTAAATGAAAGTATCTTTGAACAATAAAAAAATAAAAACAGAAGTCGAAGGCAAATTCTTTGGTACAGAGATGAGAGACGAATATCCTTTTTAAGGTCAGAAATAAGAGGAGTCTCCATCATATAATTCTATAGACAAAATAGAGAATAGGGACTAGGCATGTGAGGCTCTGTGAACTACTTGATTACTGTATTACACGGACCTTACCCCACCTTATAAAGGTACTTTTATTTATTTAGTTTTTTCACTATGGATCATTTGGATTCTGAAAGATTGTACAGAGTACAGACCAAATTTTACTGTTCTCATTTGCGAGGTAAACCTCAGCCAAGTTCCTATATATCCTACTGGATACCATCTTTCCCTCCAATTTATTTTTATTGGTTTTTCATTTTGTTTTCTTCTCTGCAATCTGCCATGTTAAGACTGTCTGGCAAAGCTTTCTCTTTAGTCAAAAGCACCTCCACCTTGGGACCCTCCCTTCCATACCACTGTTTTCTAATCCTAATTTTCCAATCACAAAACCAAATATAAAAAACAACAAACAATCCAGAATCAAAACCCAATCATCAAAAACTTAAAAAAAGGCAAAGAGATTAGCAACAATCTCTGCATAGATTATCCAACTGTAAAGCAAACCCACATTGGATACTGATAGACAGTCACAAACAAGAAAAAAAAAAATGTAGGAATGAGAAAATGAGCATCCCCAAACCCCAATCTTCCTCAACCTTTAGCCTATCACAAACCCAGAAACCCTAAGACTCTGAAGTCTGAACCCACCTCACCAAACCATGCCTGCAAGACCATTCCCTCCTTCAAGTCCTCAACTTCCCATTGTAAGCCCACCCAATTTCTTCACCAAGACCAGGGTCTTGTTCTTGGCCCTCACAATCTCAGCTTCTTTAGTAATAATCTCATCCATTGTCTACTTTGTCTATCACCTCTGGCATTCCCTTGTGGACAGAGCTAAGACAATCCCATTTGATTCCAGTGCACCTTTGAAGCTTGAAAGATTCTCATTCAAGGAGCTTAAGAATGCTTCCAATGACTTTGATTCAGCCAATGTTATAGGCAAGGGTGGCTCTGGAACTGTCTTCAGAGGTATACTCAAATGTGGCAAGTTGATTGCTATTAAAAAGTTGGATGCTTTGAACTTGCAAACTGAGAGAGAGTTTCAGAATGAGTTGCAGATTCTTGGGGGGTTAAGATCACCATTTTTGGTGACCCTTTTGGGTTATTGTGTGGAAAAGGATTTTAGGATTCTGGTTTATGAGTACATGCCTAATAGGAGTCTCCAAGAGTCACTTTTTGGAGAAGGTGTTTTGAGTTTGGGCTGGGAGAGGAGGTTTGAGATAATTACAGATGTGGCTAGAGCACTTGAGTTCTTGCATTTGGGATGTGATCCTCCTGTTATCCATGGTGATATTAAGCCAAGCAACATTTTGCTTGATTTCGACAACAGGGCGAAGATTTCGGACTTTGGGTTGTCAAGGATTAAGGTGGATGGTGAGTTTGGGGTTGACATGTTTAGCCAGGACTTGGGGAAGAGTCAGGAGCTGTCTGGAAACTTTGCTGTGGATACTTCTCCGGCCATTGGTACACCCGTGGAGAGTTCTAATGAGGTAGATTTTGCTCTTGCTTTGCAAGCATCTTCATCATCGAAAAATAGTAGGAAGTGCTGTAATGTTAAAGCTTTGAACTTGAATTCCGTAAATTATAATGCTAACATTGCCTGTGAGAGTGAGGTTAAGAGTAGTGATGCAAAGGGCAAAGAGGTTTCAAGTGTAGATTTTGGTGGGGATGATTGGAATAACAGGTTTGTACCTTATGAAGATGAACTTGATAGTATTGATCATAGTAAGGATTTGGGTTTTACTGCCGGTTCTGCTGTTGATGAAGCAGAGGATGCAAAGCAATGGGGGAAGGATTGGTGGTGGAAGCAAGATGGGAGTGGTGAATTGTGTAGTAAAGATTATGTTACAGAGTGGATTGGGAGTCAGATTTGCCCGTCTTCGAATCCTGATTGGGATGATGACAAGAAGAGCATCCCTGATCAGAAGACCGACTTAGATATTGCATCTCCAGTTGATAAACTTGAAAATGGAAATGGACCTCAAGTACAACAATTTGGGTTTGGAAATCTCAGCAAGGAGTTTGAGAAGAATGAATCAAAGGGCAGGAAGAACCGGAAAAGGAAACCGAAGAAGATGCAAGAATGGTGGAAGGAGGAGCACCTTGCAGAGATTAGCAAGAAGGGCAGCAATCTCAAAAATCTTGAAACAAAGTGGAAGAAAGGCTTAAAAATGCAGCGTTTTGATCTTGGCAGATGGTATCACTTTCGCAGGAGAAAGAATTTTAGGGAACAAAGTCAAGAAAAGAGTGATCACATTGGTGAGTTCAGTTTCAGAAGGGGATGGAAGAAAAAGAATGCACATTCCGTTGGCAGTGACATGTGGAGTGGTGATCTATTTAGCCGTGAGCTAAGCAGCACAACAAGCATGAGAGGGACTTTGTGTTATGTTGCTCCAGAATATGGTGGATGTGGGTACTTGATGGAGAAGGCAGATATTTACAGTCTAGGTGTGCTAATCCTTGTGGTTGTGTCCGGTAGAAGACCACTACATGTTCTTGCATCACCGATGAAGCTAGAAAAGGCAAATCTAATAAGCTGGTGTCGACAGTTAGCTCAAGCCGGAAATATACTAGAACTTGTAGATGAGAGACTGAAGGATGAGTACAATAAAGACCAGGCAAGTTTGTGTATAAATTTGGCTCTTTCTTGCTTACAAAAGATGCCAGAGTTGCGGCCAGACATTGGGGAGATTGTTAAGATCTTGAAAGGGGAGATGGATCTCCCACCACTCCCTTTTGAGTTCTCTCCTTCCCCTCCTTCTAGGTTATACAGCAGGAGCAGGTCAAGGAGAAAACAGACGACAACTGCAGAGTAGGCACCGTGCCATATGCTTCATTTCAGTTTTCTTATATCTTAGAAGATTTCATTTGGAAAGTTGAGGCCTGAAAGTTGTGTATCATGGGGATTTTCTTGTTCTGTGTATAGTAGATAGATGATTCTGCTTTCTTTGCCATTACTGGGTTCGTGTTGAGGTTCACTCGAAGAAGTCCCTTTGTTGTTTCATCCATGTAACCAGGATTTCTCAATCATAATCAGATCAAAGTTTCCGTAAATTTGTGCATTGGAATAACCAGTTAATCACCAAAGATGTGCAAATAGCCTTCCAAACATTGACAAAAACTACAAAGCAATCCTATCAAGTTTGAAAAAGATCATTATAATTGAAGCTTGAGAGTTGAGGTTACATGCTTTTACTTGATGTGATTACTGTGATTTCTTTATTCCATAAAGGTGATTTTTCAGGAGTAGAGTGATTAAACAAGAATTGCTCCACCATTAAAGCCAGGTAGTTTTAGTTCACCAGAAAATGATTGACCCCTTAATTCTGGTGGGAGTTTTTGTTTCTTCTGACTAGTCATGAACCACTGAAGTCTTAATCACGGGCCGAAGATAATCACTACTAAAGTATGAACTATTAGGCCACGAGAGGTTAAGACTAATCACCAAAAAGTATAAATCACAAAGTCCAGGATGCATATATTTTCATCATATGTGTTTCCCTGCTGAATTATCACTATCCTTTTTTCCTTTTCTAGAAAGAAGAGAAAGAAAGGAAAAGTCACTAGCTATCTGGGCAAGGAAGAATTGGAAGTGTGATATTGGTGCTCCTCTTTTCTAAATGGACCACAAAAAAGACAACAGCAAAGGACTTTTGTGCCATTTGAGTCATTGAAGAGGTTGTATAGTGCTGTTGCTTAGAGAACAAGCATCATGGCCTCTGCTCTTTATCTATTAATCTCAGAATTGCAGACAGCACTATGAAAACTTTTCCCTTCTGCCAACACTAGGAAAAACATCATTTGTTTATGGTACTATTCTTTTTTCATCTTTAGGATTTACTTTGTAAGTTACTTGTACCTAACCTAAATCGTTAAGCATCCCTTTAGATGGCCAAAGGACAACCGTAAAAAGACATAGAAGAAGAATTTGAATAGATGTGCAACCATACAAAAGTTAAGACCGAGTCTACAAGGTTTCTTACATGTTAAAAAAAAATCTATTTCCATGTTGTAAACACTGTTTAAGACTCCCATTTTCGTCGTAATAATCCAGGACATGCACACTACCTCTTGTCTTCAACAGCTGCTATTAGGAAACCAAACTAGTCTGAGGTACCCAAAAACTGACTTATGCTAGTGGTTACCTCTCATTAAAGGTTCTTAACTAATTTGTACCAAAAAAAAGGTTCTTAACTAATTTGCAAATCTTCAAACAGTGATTCACTTTTAAGACAAGAGATCGATGATCGTTAGGTTTTGTGGGAAGGGACTCTCTAGTTGTAATGTCTATTTTTGAGAGATTGACGACTGCGAACTATGGAGGCTTGTCCAATTCATTGAGTTGCTTTGTTTTGTTCTTGACAGAAAAGCATCCTGGTAGTAAACTAGTAATTACATAATTACACAGTATTCAACTCGATCATAATTGGACTTTTGAATATTCAGCACATTAGGAGAATCCTACTTTTCTACATATATCTCTCATGCTCAGCGTTTTGATTTCAAATCTTAGTATGTCAATTTGTTAGTGCTTTCAAGAAAACATGCTGTTGGCCGCTCATGATGGGAAATATCAGGAAAAAAGAAATCATATCTCTTTGCCAGAACCATAGTATTATAGAATAATTTTCAGAAATATCATAAGCTATATATGACAGTAGAGAAAACAACAACAACAATACGTACACCAGTGGCCAAGTATATAGCATAAGCTTGTGATCATATGAGTAGTTGTGCTACCTCTTTCATATGATGGGCCTCTCGTCCCGATTTTCTTTTGAGACACCTCCAGCTCTACCTGTTTGGCGCATTCAACTACTTCTTTCTTGCTTTCATCTTCCAAGTTGTTTACCTCCAAGTCGGTTCTTGCTAATGTGCCTGTGTTAGAAATCTGCTAAAATCTCAATGAACTCCCAAATTACTACTAAATATCTTCCCTGCAAAAAGCTCAAGGAGTAGAATTCCAAAGCTATACAAATCGATCCAGCTCTGTAATTCATTACATAGCTTGAACCGTGAAGTTACGTAAATTTCATAAAAACCACTAATTAACTAGAAAGTCCTCAACTAGTCCTCATTTTAGAGGTCCTAAAGCTCAAATAGAAGAGTAGCCATGTCAACTGTCTGAGTTCTATAGCTCAAATCTTTAGTTGCAAATAAACGGATATACTTGAAAGGCTGCATGGGCTGCAGCGCAGACAAAATTATATATACTTGTACATGTTAGCTCTAATTGGATACTCTTGTCAGCTCAGTTGGCTTACTGAATTTTAAAACTTTGGACTCCAAAACCCATGACCAGGGTTCGATTCCTGCTCTCCCTTTCTCTTCTTTTTACATTTTTTTCTTTGTTTTTTGTTTGTTTGAAATATCATTTTGACAAAAAAATTCACACATATACAAGAAAAAAGATCGCATGTACTGTATAAGGAAATAAATTAGCCTAGAGTCTTAGACTAACTTTGAATCCTAGATTCGTCACTGGAAAGTAGTGAATCTTCCATTGAACTGCATATAGTTGTAGGATTTATTTAAAAAAGAAATGAATATGCTACATTATACAAAAACTAAAGAAAATATAAATATGAAAAAGTTATAGCAATAAAGAAAACGATGAGACAATCAATTGTTTGAACACTCATATATCACATTTATTATTTAACCCCCAAAAAATATGGCATTTTATTAGGAGTTTTAACAAAAGAAGTAAAAAATTAAAATTTCTTTATTTTTTAAAGATATATATAAAGGACATTATAAGTATTCTGCAATAAGCTAAGAAATAAAAATCACTGAAGCAAATCTAGAGTATGATCCTACTGGCTATCGGATTGTAAAAGTTGAAACTTTTCCATTGGGGTTCGGGATCAAAGATAGTATGATCATAGGGTACCATCGTAGCAGAGGTGAAAGAGTTTCTTCACCGGTATGCAGATTTTAGAGTTCTCCATGTACCTCGTGAGGCTAATAGATGTACCTCGTGAGGCTAATAGAGTAGCCCATATCCTCGCAAATCATGCTTTGAACTATAGTGAAAGCCATAGCTGGTTTGTTGTTGCTCCCGAATTTGTAAGGGATGTCATCTTAAGTGATTGTAGTCACTAGCTGTTTAAATGAAATCATTACTTTCAAAAAAAAAAAATAAGAGTAACTCATCGACTGCAACTACATCATATATATAGGTCATCCACGTACACAGGTTCTTTGTCTTGATGACAATTAAATAATAAGATCTCAATCACCATATGCACACCATATGCACCATTCGGTATGTACACACGTGGCACAAAGAGAAGTGTTTTAGAATGTTCACTTAATATGTGTGTGCTTTGGTCTAATGCTAACATGATTAAGAATATTGTTTCCATATAGTGATAGATTACCAAGTTACTGCAAAAATATGTTTCTTTCTACACACCTAAAATGTGCCTATAAGCTCTTATGAATGAATAAGATACACAGTTCTCCGAGTCCGATCTATTTGATGTCTTCCTCTCTTTAGTGTTTCTCCTACAACAACAAAGTAATATAGGCGAGGACAATACTATATCTAATGTTTAATTTTGTTAGGATTTCTGCTATTTTCAAAGAAGTATCTATATATGTTCATCGTACCACAAAGTCGGAGCTAGGGTTACGGTTGGGCAAACTAGTAAGAGCCTAGGGTTAGGGTTTCCAAGGATAAGTAGAGGAGGAGCAACGAATCGGAGGAGGGCGATGATGAGGGTTGAGGAAGGTAAAATTGCCTACTTGGCCCCCCGGGATCAGAAGAAATTGGATGAGGTTGAAGCTAAACTGTACGTTTGCACTTTCGAGCGAGTTTCATTTTGGTGATTCTTTCAATCGATATTGTGTCCACGCCATCAAATTGAGGGAATTGTTCAGTAATGACCTTACCCCGATTCCCATGTTTTCTTCTCAATCTGATTCCGGCCTAGAACAAGGTACTGTTCTTCATCAGGGAGATGACCTTCCCATGATTTCTTCTCAATCCGATTCTGTCGTACAACAAGTTGCTGTTCTAGAGGGAGATGATGTTCCCATCACTATGGGTGTTGGTGTCTTCAGCTCTCGAATTGTTCTCACCGGCGGCATGGAAGTGCTCCCTACAAGAACCTATGTTTTGGAGACTGATCCAAGTGTGGAACCCAACCCCAGGTTCATCCGCAGCAAAGGCAATAAACCCTCCTATTATGTGATTCCAGGATTGCCAGGAGGACAGAAATTTCATCCCTGGCTTCGGGAGATCGATGGTAAGCTATATGCTCTCTTTACTCCTAAACGCTTCTAGGATTGTCCGGCTTCAATGTATTTGACCCTGAAACCAAAGCATGGGTTTCTCTCCCAAGTCTTCCGGTTGGAGACCTTCCCTGGGATGCGATTCGTCCATCCAATGTTGCAGTTGTGGGCACCAAGATCTTTGTCACACTTCGCACAAGCTATGAAACAGAAGGCCGTCTACTCTTCTTTGACGTGGCTGACCCCAAGGCAACATGGTCTGATCGTTAACCCCGTATTCGGGACGATATGGGTGTTTTCCATACAATGTACAACAAGGTTTTAGTGGTGGACTCGGAAGAGGAGGATGAGAAGCTAATTTTTACCTTTGATGATGAACAGATAATAGTCTACCGCATGGTGTTGTCCCCTTAAGGTGAAACTGATTGTATTGAACGAGTTGCTAAGATAAGTCTGTCTGGTGCCCTTAAAAGAGTTGAAGGAACCGCATACAGTTGTGTCCATCTTGGAGGTCAACGAGTATGCTTTGCATTCTTCTGGATGAAAACTCTTCATGTGCTCACTTTCAATTATTTCTATTCAAAATCTGCAGCTAGTCCTCCTCTTCCTAGTAGTGATTCAGAGATTTTAACTTGTGAATCAATTTGTGGATCATTCTCTGTCCAAACCCTGGGTCTTCGCCTGTTCGATCGAGTACAACACTAGTCAGCTTCAGGATATATGTGTGCTCAACATGGGCATGGCCGGCCTTGGGGCAAGGCCCAGGTCTAGGGCCTCCAATTCCAAGGGGCCTCTATATCTAATATCTGGTGTAGGCATGTTTTGTAAAGATGAGTTAGTTGTGGTGGTAAGTACGTAATACATTTAACTTCTAATGGGTTCTGATCGAGATCGAGTCCTATAGGTCTCATCCTTTTTTATTTAGCTTTTTTTTTTTTGTCTCTCATTTATTTGGTCATTCATATATTTTTACAATTTTCATTTTATAAATTTTATTTTACTATTTCTTTGAGTTTGTATTAAATTCATATCTTTTACACCTTAATTCTTGGGTATTTAACATCCTGTTTCATTTTAAATTTTATTTGATACAATTCTTTTCTATTACCTTAATATAATAAGATTTATTTTATAATTTTTTATCCTTTATTGTAACGTAGTTTGTCAATTTTTTTCTCATTCAGAACAAAGTTATAACTATTTTCTTAATTATTTAATATATATATATAATGAATGATTAAAAATGACCTTTATATAGTATATATATTGATTTTTTGCCAAACATTTAATATTGGGTCTTGAAAAAAAATTCGTCTATAGCCTCCAAGCACACAGGGCCGGCCCTGAACATGGGTGGATGCTTTGTGCCAGCTCTGAACTAATAAGAGATTGACCAAACTTGCATGTTGACAGTTCAGTATTATTGGAGGGAAAGCAATAGCAATCATTATTTCTTATTACATGAATTAGTTGTTTCTCATCTGCATGTCTTAGTTGTCTTGGGAGCTGAACAAATCAACAAAAAAATAACACAAGGGACAGAGAAATATTTACAGCTAAAAGTCTAAAACGTTCTGATCGATCTGAGTGTCTGTGAGACTTCTTGCGTCGTTGGTCTTGCATCAGGATCTGAGTCGAGACACCTTACTGCGAGCTTGCTGCATTCTGTCACCTGCTTCATGTTGCTCTCATGCACTACATTTCTCTCCATAATGCTTTCCAGTTCCTTTGAATCCCCAGAAGACCGGAGTCTTTGTATCTCATACATTTTCTTTCCTGTCAACATTTCGCACATTATCATCCCCAAGTTAAAGACATCACGTTTTTCTGTATAATGATTACAGATCATTACTTCTGGAGCTAATGTCCCTAAGAATCCGAGATATTCCGAAACTACATGGTCTTCGTCCAAAGGAATTGGTAGTGACACTTGGAAATCAGACAGCTTGGCAACCCAGTCCTGGTCCAAGAAGATGTTTTCAGTTCTTAGGTTCCTATGAATAAACACCTTGGAAGAGCCGTGGTGAAGATATGAAACTGCATCTGCTATTTCAATTGCGATCTTCAACTTGATCTTCCATGGCAATGATTGTGCATTGTCACCATAAATGTGATGAGGGAGATTACCTTTTGCTGGGAATTCAAAAACTAGAGTGGCCAATTCTGTCTCAAGACAACATCCCAAGAGCTTCAAAACGTTCTTGTGGTTGCTCATGTTTGAAGAAATTGCAAGTTCAGTAGCAGTTAGAAGTTCACCACTCCTGTAGTTTGATCTTTCTCCGAATATTTTCACCAAAATTTCACGACCTCCATAAACTCCTTTGTACACTCGGAAGTTCCAACCATCATATATCATCCCGTCACGGGTGGTAATCCTTTGTTGCCTTCATAAGCTCTTCTGCGGAGTACAGTCGAATCGGATTACAGTTACCATTGAAATCATGAATGAGCTGTTCCAATATGGTAGCTCCATTCTTCTGGAAGAAGCCCTCTTTTGCTTTTGATTTTTGGTTTCTGAAGAGTGGTAGCATATTGGAAGATTGGGTTTCATTTGCTGCCAATACAGCTCTAGGTATGATCTAATAAGAGATTACAGGCTTCTCTTTTAGTCTCACACGGCAGAAAGTCAACTTGCAGCCTACCTGCATGGGGTTCAAACATTTTCTTCAACATTTACTCATTTAGAATAGGCTCATGAAGATTTTGAAATGAACAACTGGTGGTTTGGAAGTAAAGGAAAGCAGTGGTCAATGTTGGCTGCTCCCTACAACTTCTACATGTTTTACATGTATTGTAAGTTATACATGTAGCTAGGATGAGTTCTTGGAACGCATCTTAATGCTTTCACATATGCGCACAAGTGAATTTGCATCTGTCTTACCATAGACAAAGCATTAGTCGCTAGTCTCTACTCTCTAATGCTTCGTCTCGTCTATGGTAGTAACTAGAATTGTGCTACCACCGACTGTCACTCTCTCCATTAATTAAATAATGTGTAACTAGAATTTCAAACTTGAAAAATAGAATGGGATTTGACGTGAGACACAAACAAAGCAAAGAAGAACGAACGATTACTTGCCCTGGAGTGCTGCAGTAAAATCCGAGAAACCAAACTTGTGTCGCAACTTTTATCAAACATATGGTGGGCATGGTACAGACAAGAGATAAACTGGAACGTATGAAATGATGCATTCGATTCGATCGACACACTCATTTTATTCCTTCCTAACACTCATTTCCTCAATCAAATAAAGTGCAGCTTTTTTAAAGTGTAATCTGAGTTTTTTTTTTTTTTTGTATGAAAAGTGTAATCTGAGTTGCTAGATCTTGTTTAATATGGAGATCTAATTTTCTATAATAGTATTAAATGTGACTCTAAATGAGCACTATAAAACATGAGACACTGAAAGGAATAAGCAATTGTACAAAAATATAAACATAGAGGTTTTTATTCTCTCCAAAGTCCAAACCAATGAAACCATCATGAGTACGTTTACGAGAAATGTATTAATGTCAATCCTTCTTGCAATGCTCCTAGCTATATGTGATGGCCATGATGCTATTGCTGATCACCAAGTCCATGTTCACATCACTAATGATTTGTCTCCCGAAGGTGGAGTCAACACCAGTCTCAGCGTCCATTGCAAAACACAGAAGAAAGATCTTGGAGGTCAGGAGATCGATTACAGATCCCACTTTGAATTTGTTTTTTCACCAAGCATTATTAGGGGAGAAACAAGAATGGATTGCGATGTCGAATGGGACGGTCCAGTTCGCAGTTTTGTTGCATACCTACACAGAACAGGAAGAACTGTAGATCAGGAATTTGTCTTTGGGAGATAAGGCGCGAGGAGGCATGTGTTTATAACTACCAACTACTGCATATGGACTGTTTTCCGTGGGGGATTAGTTGCTCAGTTGTATATACATGAATGTATTTCATCTTGAATGAATAATAACTTAATAAGGTATTAAAAGAACAATCTAGTTCTGTTAGTCTAAGAACTGGACAAACCGCGGGTTAATCCACTTTCATATATAGGTACACTGTTTTTATGACTCTTTTGCTAGAATTAGAGTTGTAGTTCTTTTGTTCATGTTGAGGGCATGCCTAGAGAGAGGTGTGGATGTTATACTCACATTTGCTCCTTCGGTTCCTGCTCATTGGCCTCTTCTGCTTATTAGTTGTGAAGGCAAAGCTAGACGGTAAGCCACTGGGGACCAACTGGCTCTAAAATTTCACAAGGACTAATAAATCGAGGACTCAACTTTCCTCGCTTTCCAAACCGCACTATCCTGTTCACTACCTTTCTCTGCATATATAATGCATAGATTAAATTTTTTGACTTGCTCTTCGCAGACAGAGAAGCTTTACACACAGTTTTTTGTTAACAAATATAGTGAATGATGCTTTTGAAATGAAGAGATGAGCTAACAGCAGCCAACTGACTCAACTGAATTGAATCATTACTACTTACTAGGGCCAAACATTGTTCTTAAAATCCAAATGTTCCATATACGAATAAAATTCCAGTGTCAACAAGCAGTAATTGATCATTAATGTGAGCCATGATATCATTCTTTTGTTAAACTAATTATATAAGAAGTAACTACACTGCAGTTCATCTTTACAAGGGAGGCAAGCAAACTTCTGGGATCAAATCATTTAAGTAAAGACTAAAGAAACTCTACACTGGAATGTCATAGACCATCATAAAAGAGTTTCTAATATATTGTACATCAAATCCAAAACACAAATAAATTACGTTTTCCTAAGAATGAAAAAAAAAAACACAAACAAATAAGGATACAAGATAATATACCTCACCATTTATCTATGAATCTTCTCTGTAAGGTGGCCTCATACATGGCAGTTCCAAATTTTGGTATCATTCCAGACCTGGAAGTAGGCATTTCTCCAAGAAACCTTGAGCAACAAAGGGCCACAGAATCCCCAGAATCCTATGATGAATCCAAGCACAAGGCTAACATAGAACCCCAATGTTATTAGACCATCATCCTCTTCTTCTGTTTTATCCCCTTCAGCTCCACTAGTGCCTGCAGAATCTTGATTTGTTGCATCTCCAGGGCACCGTGGAGTTAACGGTGGTCCACAAAGTCCAAGATTGTCCATATATGAAGAGGCATTAAAACTCTGAAGTTGAGTACCTAGTGGAATTCTTCCTGACAAGTTGTTGTACGAAAGGTCCATGACACTAAGAAAGTTTAAGCCCGAAAAGCTTGCAGGAATGTTACCAGATAGCTGGTTTCGTGACAAATCAAGAGCTTCTAAGTTCTTCAGCTTTCCAAAGTCACTGGGAAGCACTCCGGTCAAATTATTTATTGACAGGTTCAGAGAAATCAACCTCATCATACTTGTCATAGTTTCCGGAATATCCCCACTTAAGTAATTACTCGAAATGTCTATGCTTCTCAAGTGCTTCAGATTTTCGCCCCATTCAATATTTATTCCTTTCCAGACCAACTTGCACAAACCCAAGAATAGTGAGATCCTCCAACTGAGAAGACATAGAAGTGTAAGCTGTTATGTTATTGAGACAATGTGGCAATACTCCAGATATGTTATTCTGAGACAGATCCAGAACATGAATAACAGGTAGACCACAAAGACTCAAGGGTAAGCTTCCATAGAACTCATTAGAATGTAAACGCAGAACCAACAACTTTGTCAGCGTTTGGCCTATCCATGCTGGTATTCTTCCGGATAATTTATTAGCTCCGAGGTCAACAACCCTCAGCTCTGTGCAGTTTTCAAGAGAAGGCATGTCTCCTGAAGGCTTGTTATCCTGTAAGCGTAACAATACAAGATTCTTTAAGTAGCCTACTGCGCTTGGAATCTTTCCAGAGAAACTATTGTTTCCCAAATTCAAGGACAGCAATCCCTGATACTTGACCCAACAACTAGGAAGTTCCCCTGATAGTAAATTGTCAGAAAGGTCGAGATTCGATAACTCCTGAGCTTCTGTTGGACAAAAGGAAGATAAGGGCCCTGAAAACATGTTTTTGGAGAGAACCAGAATGGCTACATTTGGAGGGAACGGGGGGAGTGGACCAAACAAGTGATTAGATGACAAGTCAAATGTAAAGTAGGTGCAATTTTTTGATGATAGATCAGGTAACTTCCCATGGATATGGTTCATGGAGAGATTCAAGTCAAGTAAGCTGGAAGATAGATCCCAAAACTCATCTGGTACTGAATTTGAAATACTTGCATTGGACATATAAAGAGAAGTGAGTTCTGTCTGCTTTTGAATCCACCTAGGAAAAGCTGGACCAATCTTGCAAGAAGACACATCTAAACTTTTTAGTTGAAAAGGTGGTAACCAACTGAAGCTCAAGTTGAAAGACAAAGAATTGTGATCTATAGACAAAGACCGTAACCGAGACAGGTTTCTGAAGTGAGCTTCAGTGAGGGCACCGGTCAAATAATTCCAAGAAAGAGCCAAATCTTCGAGGCTTGAAAGAAGCCCCATACTCTCAGGTATAGACCCGTTGAATTGATTGTTGGAAAGAAATAACAACCTTAGTGATGGAAGACCAGTAAAATCTGGCAATGAACCACTCAACTGGTTAAAAACTAAGCTCAAGGATCCTAGCTGGGAAAGTTGCTGGAAACTTTTAGGGAGTGATCCGCTCATATTGGTACCATCAATATATAATTCTCTCAAGGATACAAATCTTGTCAGTACATCAGGAAAGGACCCAAAAAATGGATTCCCACTTAACAACAATGACTTGAGGGTACCCTTAGAACAAGCCAAATTTCCTACAGAGTCTTCAAGTCTGTCGGACAACTTATTTTCCCATAAATTCAATGACTCTAAGCTGCATATGTTTTGAAAAGATTTTGGGATCCCACCTTCTAGAAGGTTATAAGAGAGATCAAGAGATACTAGAGAAATCATATTTGCAAAAACATCTGGGATAGGACCTTGTAATTGATCTCCCATCAATCCAATATGGACAAACTTGGTGCTGACATTGGCAATCCAGTAAAAGATTGAAGAGTTGAGAAGATTATCAGAGAGTTCAAGGA
Source organism: Fragaria vesca subsp. vesca (assembly GCF_000184155.1). Taxonomy (NCBI): domain Eukaryota; kingdom Viridiplantae; phylum Streptophyta; class Magnoliopsida; order Rosales; family Rosaceae; genus Fragaria; species Fragaria vesca. The sequence goes on along the minus strand of NC_020496.1, from coordinate 16,719,006 downwards.
CTTCAAGAGTGGTGGAAGAATTAATAAAGGGAAGTGATCTCAAATCAACATTAGGAAGATTACATGAAGGTAACTGAAGTTTTATCAGTGATGGCAGCTTGCTTATAGCCTGTGGCCAATTTACAGCCTCAGAAAAGTTTAGACCCGACATGTTTAGGTATCTCAAGGAAGAAATTTGAGTTAACCAGTCAAGATTTTCAAAAGTTACAAAATTCCTTGCAAGATCAAGTGTATGCAAGTTAGAGAGGTTCCCAAGTTGGGGAGGAATAGGTCCGGTGAAACTAGCACCTGCAAGTTTCAGTACTTTCAACCGACTCAAAGAACCAATAAACTTGGGAATCAGTCCTTCAAAGTAATTGTTACTGAGGTCCAAGTAACTTAGGTGTTGCAATCCAAGTAGTGAAGGAGCAATCACACCTCTTAAGGGAGATTCAACATTGTAACTATCAGAAGAATTATAGTAAAGATCGAGCATGATGACATGACCTGTTTGGTTGTTGCATGCTATTCCTCTCCACTCGCAACAGTCTTTCTTGCTTTCCCAAGAGGCAAGAACATTCGACTCATCTAGGAGTCCCTGCTTGAACTGAAGAAGTGCAGTTTTCTCACTCGCTATACACCTAGTGTTAGGACTGATCCCAGTACATAGACCACAAAGAGCAGAGCTGGTGAGCAGGCATAATAATCTAACCAAGACAGACCTTAAGGTTGTGGAAAACATGATTATGATCGGATCAGAAGATGGTCTGCAATGTGTATGGGAATTCGGGAGAGAGCAAAGGATTTCCTGTCTAGAGGAATCACTTGGTTTATCTGAAGTTGACTGCAGAAATATTATACCATTCTCATAGCTTCAGCAATAGGTTTCAAATTGGTTTTTTGGACAAAGGTATATCTTGTCAATTGTTAAAGCTTATATGGCTCTTAAAGTCAAGCCGGATTGAAGTATAAGCTAAGCACTAAGCACTAAGCACTTGAGCCAACCTGAGCTTGGACTTGTAAGGTGGATGAGGTGTTTTGAATTTTTATTTATTTTTTATATTTTTTACTGAGACGGCTTTGAAAATCTGTTTTAAAGCCATTTCTTTTGTTTGTATTGATTGGTGGGGGAAGTTTCCTTGATAGACATGTATGAGACAAAATTGAAGCTGATTAGGGTTCCTTCAAAGTTCAAACTTTGAAACAGATTAACAAAATAAATGAAAAATTTGAACTGGATTATTATAATGATTCAACACAGCAAATTTCTTAACAAACAAGTTCAAAATAAATAAATAAAACTAAAAAAATACTGAACTGGAGCTTCATAAAAGGTCCGGGTTTCCTTCAAACTTTGAAACAGACGACTATGAAGACTTTGGTACAATGGATGGTGAAAATCATGCAACAGAAAAATGCATTTTACCAATCAAGTAAAATCTACATAAGAAGCTTATGGTCGGGCATTTATGGCAAAGGATTCAAAAGAAAGCAAATTACATTAGAGCAGGTTTCTTTTCACTTAACTGATAAACAGTCGGCCATCAGGGTTGGGTTACTTTGCCAAAGCAGCATTCATATACAACTAATTTACTTCCTAACTATAGAACCAATTCCACAGAGCTGACTAGGTTGAAAGAGTAGGGGCATCAACATTTGACTAAAGCAAACCAGAAGGCATGGAGGCTACCAGCTCATTAGAGGAGCAATAGCAGACACACACCTCGAACTCAAACCAGCAGCCTACATGCTTGGAAATGAATCAAGCCGCAGTAAGTTTGAAGAAGCAACTCTAAACTGCCAGACAAATATAGATATTCTAACGAAAGCGGCCTCATTTCCTACCTGATTCTAGCAGCCTTTTTATCTAACAAGTGCTTAAAGTCGTAGCTAAAGTGAATCTAGCAGTCTCATTTCCTATAATAAGGAAGTAGAGGCAGCATCCTTTCTCCTTTTACCCAATTTGTGAAACAGGAAGCCTAATGTGTAATAATAAATGCAATGAGATAGATGGTTATATATAGTCTGTTCCTCATCTTTTGTTTTACTACTTGAAGTAGAAAGCAAAAGACTAGGAGAGTTCAACCAAATCATATAAGATAAATATCCAAAGAACATACACCAAAAGCAAAGAAAACCTTAACACTAAGAACAAAAGACGAAAGAATAAATTGTACACTTCCCTGAGTTAACAGCTTCAACATCCCGTACAAACCGCACCACAAGAACTAGACCCACGCACCTCCAAACCACATCACTGCCAAGGATGCCACCAAAACACGAAATCCCAGTCGTGGAGCCACCAGGCCAGCCGAGTCTGAAGAAGAATTCGTAGCAGATGGAGAAGCTGTTGGCGTGGGCAGAGGATGGACGAGCACAGAGACTTTCATCCCATTGAAGCACTGACCGTTACCGCAAATGAAGTAGTATCTCCCGGAATCATTGAAGAGTATGAAGTCCTTGCCACTGGTCCAGTTCCCTACTGCACTATCCAGGGTGCAGTTGTCATACCCGGTTTTGTTGACCATAAACACATTGTACTGGTTCTTCTGATACCTAAATGCTGCATTAAACAAACAATTAGTTCAATCTACGAAAATGGTAGTATTCAAAATGCTAAAACAGATCGCAGACTGCTATTCGCTTTCAAAAATGCAATGAGACGTCAAATATTCAAACAACTAGAATGATGAAGCATGACCTACCAAAAATAGCTACAGAACAACAAAAATTACACGTCCTAAAACCGATTCTGCACAAATATTCTAAGTGTTCATTTTAACCATCAAAGTCTTTATTTTAATTTCTATACAGCATGATACAGTATACCTAAATTTTGAGTTTGAAGATTTGAAGATTCTAACTTTAATAAGGAACATAAACAAACAACCCAAAAAGTGAAAACCAAAGTGGGTTAAGGAAAGACAAAAGTCCTAACTGGGAATAGAAACATAGAAAGAGGGTTGTGCAGCTTACAGATATAGTCCCCAACATAGAAAGTGTGGTTGTTGGCCCAGAGGGTGTAGTTGATCCCTGGGTTCCATCCACGGTTAGCACCCACAATGTGGTCGGTTGCGATTATCGGAGCGATGAGGGCGACGCCGGAGACGAAAAGGAGAAGGAGAAGGAGGTGGGTTGAGTTGTTGGACATTGATACTTGACTTTAAAACACTTGAATGGTTGGTTCCTCTGTTCTGGGTTTAGTAGAAGGAAGAAGGAAGAGCTGGGTATTCGCTGGAGGCAGTTCAAAAGAGAAGGGGAGGGTTCTGGGTAGTGGGGAACCACAACAATAATATAGGATAGAGAGAGGCCCTTCCGAGTGGTCCACTGCTCAGTGGTTTCTTAGATTTTGAATTAAAGTGTCAATTGGGCGCTTAATATATTAAGCGCTCTCTTGCCTAATTGGGAAACTTATTTGAATTTCAACGAGGACTGCCCCTAGTGGCAGTTTCAGTTTTCTCTTCTAAGTCTTCAAGTGGTGCTTCCGAACTGATGGTAAATTATGTAAAAAATGCAAGGGGTTACTGGGTGACTATCCGTTGGACAATTGTAATTATTTTGTTGGCATTTTTTCTAAATTCCCACCATTTTGATTACCACAGGCTAACATACGCAGACATGTTTCTTCAGTCTTGGCATCCCCTTGCGTCGAGGCAACTTGACTCGCAGCAGTTACAGAGAGATAGCAGCGATGACTCATGAAATCGTAAGATATTGGAGAAATAGATAAGAGGGAATGAGGAGAAATAGATATGATGCCTTATTAGGCAATTTAGGCTGTCAAACTATGTACAGCTTGACACTAAACTATATTGAAATGGCATATGATCAGATATCGTGTTATAAAGATCATGAAATCCATCAATTTTTTTACAATACTTTGGATTTCTTTTATCTTTTAGGGTCTGAATTATTTTGGTTGTTTGGTTCTGATGTCGGTGGTTAGATAGGAATCCAGTAAGCAAATAGGGCATGAAGACACCAAATAGTATAAATTTATTGAGGACAGAGAAGCAAACCATCACTCATGGCAAATGATTGGCTCAATGCATGCCCATGGTTGGTCCGACCTTCTCCTTCAGCAGCATGTGGGATTGGTCCGAGAGGCTCCAAAGCCTCCAACGCCCTTATCTTTTTCAGATTTCAGTCCTTTTTCTGCTTTCTGTTTCCTTTTTCCATGCCAGATTGATCATAGTTAACAATGACCACAACAAGAAAATTGATTATAATTAGAGTAACCATTATCGAGCCAAGGATACTCATTCTGCACAAGTAGCAAAGAAGGCACACACATTCAAAGCTTGTTTTGCCTTCAACCCAGGAATTTCTAATGAGGGCAACTGGTTGAAACATCAAGTTAGAGTCATGTTAGAGGACTAACTTACAAGTCTATCAGGTTTCCCCATCTGTGAATCAACCTGACTTCAGGAAGCTTAACTGCCTATTAGCCTGGTGGTCATGGTGCGCTTAAGAATCTCCATTCTGTAGGGTGGCAACAGTTGCCTAGTAAATACTCCTTCCAATTTTCCATCTTTCATGACTTTGAATCACCTCATAACTTGATACCTGAAATAAAGCAAAAACAAAATGCTTGGTTAGGAATAGGTACTAACAAGTAAGATCTCAGACTAGAGTCTCCAATCTAGAGTGTCATACCATATACTCTAGATTGGAGAAAAAATGGTATGAAAACTGTTTACAAAGTTCCAATCACAGATACATGTAGTCATGATCCTATGCTCCAACATATCAAAACATGAATCTGTGATCCAGTCAGCGACTAGTGGGATAAAGCATTGGCCTGTAAGAACTTCTCCACTAGCTTAGCAAAATGATTAAGTACCACCATCAAGTTTTTACACTGCTAGTTCAAATATTGCAAAGTGGATGGAACTTAAATAATATTAGGGATAATATTACATCAACAATTCATTTCTAATGATGAGTTAATATGCAAATGATAGGTTCTACCTTATCTTAAACCTATTAAAAAGATCAAGAAATTGTGAAGCTCCAAATGATAGGTTCTTCATTCTTCTCTTAACCTATTAAAAGACCAAGAAATTGCGAAGCTCCAAATGATAGGTTCTACCTTAAGGTTTGTTCCAACTATTAAACACTTATCTCACACTACACTAGGTTTAGTCTATCTTCAATGTGACCTCGTCTACAAGTCCAGTTGAACAATTTGAACATCAAACTAATTTTTCATGACATGAAATTTTATAGGCTGTAGGAAGGAGGGGCCGGGGGGGGGGGGGGGGGGCGTGTGACGGGGAACACAAACACACACAAAATTTAAAAATAAGTATCCCTTAGTATGAGCAAAGAAAGATCAACAAAAAAAGAGGAATATATACATCCAAGTCATGTAAACAAACACAAACTGCAAATCAAATCAGTGGATCAATTGGGAAAGGATGCATCTTCAGAAGTGCAATATGAAACACTGGGATTTTTATTGTACGTACCTGCAGGAACATAGAGAAACACATTGGGTCTGCAACTACCAGAACAATTAATCAAATGCTCCTCAGTAGTGTTTTACATTGTTCAAGAGGTCGAGTTCCTTTTCTTAAAAAGCCAAACCACTTTGGTTTCAATCAGCTGCCATGAAACTCAGATGGCATCAGCTGTAAAGTTTTTAGGGCAATGAAATCTTGGACAAATATAATCCATGTCTTCCCAAGAAAAGCTGCAAGAGATAATCTTTTGCAGCTTTTGCATATGCAGTCAAAATTTAAGATAAGACTATTCACTTGATGTCTTCTTCTTTCTTGACTGACTTGGACATTTCTATCTCACAACCCTGTCTTGTTTGAGATTAATCCTTTTTGCTTGATTGAGTTGTCTAACTCTCCGTTTTCCTTTAACACTACCTCTAATTGGCTTCTTCAAGAGCTTCTTAAGCTTCAGATCTTCTGAAAATCCATTTGACATCATCTCAGCCAAAAGTTCCTTGGCCTTCGTGAACAACCCACAAGTTGCCAGCCCCTTTACCATAGCTGTGTAGTGTGTGGATTCAGGCACTATTCCATGGTTCTTCATTTCATTCCAAATCTCCAATGCTTTCTGAGGTTGTTCTAATATGAAGAACTTTTCAAGAATAATAAGAAATGTATTGCCATTAGGACCTAAATTAGCTTTCTTCATTCGATCAAGAACTTCAAGAGTTTCCGTTGAATCTGCACTCTGGAGAAATGCATGGTAAGTCTCTACAGTTGGGCTGAGATTATCATTTATCATAGTACTAAGCATCTGTCGTGCCTCCTCTAGCTTCTTTGATTCACATAAAGGACCTATCATTGAGTTATATGTGGTAGCATCGGGCTGCAAACCCATTTCTTTCACTTTGTCCAGTACTTTGAGAGCTTCTTTATAGCAATTCTCACGGGTTAGTACATAAATTAAGGAATTGTAAACCTTGAGACCAGGAACCCAATCCCTTTTCTTCATTCCATCATATAGTCTAAGCGAGTCGAAAAGGATCCCAACCTTTGAGTAGCAGGATATCATGTGTGTATAAGAAGTCGCATCGGGTGTAATACAGTATTTTGACATTTCTCTCCAAACTCTCTTGGCTTGATATACATCAACAGATATGTTACACCACCCATCAAGAACAATGTTAAAGCCCTCGACCTCCAGTGGGAAGAACTTTTTACTTACAAGCATGAATTCTTCAGCTTCCTCCATGTTTCCATTCTTACATAGTGCATTCAAGAGAATGTGGAATGCTTCTTGATCAGGGCTCAACCTGAACTTCTCCATTATCTGAAATGTCTTTATGGCCTTACTCGGATGATTTGCAGATGCATATCTGATTAACACCAAAAAGGGAATCATATTCTTTGACTTCAACTTCTGAAACTCATATGAGTTTTGACACACACAAAGTCAGCGATAATAAAACCTAAAAACCAAGTATTCCAAGAAACAGCAAACCAGGACCGATAAGAACATTATATGTCCTAAACTATATACACCCAGGAAACATGGATACATGATGATATGCACATATATTATATCGTAAGCACCAAGAAGCAATCTTTTAAATAGTTCTTCAGGCTGAGTAGGATATCATATTTCAAGCTCTCAAGAGTATGAAGCTGCATATTTAACATCATATAAATATTTCTACTTGTAAACAGAAAATGATGTAGCCTTAACTAAGCCTTGTCCCATGAACATATCAATTCAACATAATGTAGAAATGAAAATGCCAAAGTTTGCAAAAGCTTTACCTATCGATCATAATAAGCATAGCACGTCGTGTATCCATCAGAGCCTGATTTAAGTCTCGTATCAAACACCAAGCAGTACTAAACTTTCTGTGACTCCCCAAAACCCAAACCATCAAACTACACGCCTCTTCATCGCAACACCCCCTTTTCTCACCCCATTTGAACCCCAAAAACGCCAGCTTCCAATCTCCCCTCAGCTCCCAAATCGCCAAAAGAACCGTATCTCGCTTTGCCTCGACGCCAGACTCGTCGAGAAAAGCCATGGCCTCGGCCTCAGAGGCCAAACCAGCACTAGTTGTGAGCAATTCAAGAAAATGGGTGAGACCCAGGTTGTGGGTGTTGTCTGGGTTGAAGCGCTGGGCATTGAAGCCCAATGGGTGGTTGAGGACTTGGCCGGAGAAGGGTCGGAGAGTTGAGAAATGGCGAGGAGTTTGGGATGGGATGAGAGGTGTTGGGTGAGAGAGATGGTGGTGGAGAGAATGTGAAGAAGAGGGAGAGGTGGAGATGGGTTGGTGGTGGAGTAGGGAGAGTGATATGTAAAGGGGATGTTTGATTCGGAGACTTCTTGCTATGGAGGGAAGTGCCATCAGCCCATCACTTGCACCTTTCTGTCCAAGAAGCCACTTAAAACCTCACCAATTTATTTCTTTTCTTTTTTTCAAAAAAAATATAATAAAAAAAAAAAAGAAAATGGATGTTTTTTTAAAAATAAAAATAAATAAATTACATTAAAAAAACCTCTAGAGCAACTAACGTTTACAATGTCAAATAATAATACTCTTGAAATCTCATGAGGAACCTTATCATTCCTATATAGAGGCGAATTACAAGAATGGCCAAGATTAGCTATGACATCGACTACAAAGTTAGTCTCCCTAAAAACATGTATAAAAGTAATGGAATCAAAACTAATAGTTAATGTTCAAATGTCTTGCATAGTTGCACTTGTTTGATTAATCTCCAAGGCGGTTCAAGACGGTCATTCACTGCATCTATCACAAGCTTGGAATCTCCTTCAACTTCAACATTGGTGAAGTTTTTCTCCTTTACTTTTAATTAAGTTGTCTCTTAACGCCATAGCTTCAGCAATTGGGACTGAAGCACTTCTAATACAACAAGAGGTAGCAAAAACTGGTCTTCCATTGTCATCTCGAATTATAAAGCCACAAGCAGCTGAATTACTTATGACTGATCCATCAAAGTTAATTTTAACAAGAGAGTTAGGAGGTGCTTGCCACCTGATAACGGTACAATGGTTTTGAGAATGTACTGTACCTCAGTAACTCTTTCACTAAGATTGTTTTGACCTGAAGTCGTTTCAGCTGCTGCTAAGGCAGTTGATAGAGGATTAGGAACAACTCCTCTAAAAACAGTGTCATTCCTAGCTTTCCAGACCTGTCAGCAGGTGGTAATAACTTTTGCAAATAACCCAGCATCATGAGGCTATGAAATAAAGAGTTCCTTAAGGACATTAAGGAAACCCTCTTCCCAAAGGTTCCAAACATTTTTAGTAAAGTCACAATAATCAAAGAGGTGGTCAGCTGTTTCATTATTATTGTTACAAAGAGAACAAGAGTTATCAGCAATGAAACCAAACCCGGATAGCCTATCTCTTGTCTTAAGCCGACCACTGATTAAGAGTCAACCAAATAGATGGGTTGTACATCCCATAAAGTAACATCCATTTTTTTTTGTTCAAGAGAAAATGGATGTTACTTCATGGGACATACAACCCATCTATTAATCATACGACCATACTACGTCGAACTTGAAGATGTCCAATGATAGGTTCGTATACAATGTGCTGCTTATGAATCATGTTTGTATACAATGTGCTGCTCATGAATCATGTTTCTAATTTGAAAGAAACTACAAAATCTATCAAAAGAACTAATGTCCAAAATTAGACTTATTATGGTCTAGAAAGCAAATAACCTACATAACCAAACCAAAGTACCCTAGCTCAATGAATCGAGGCCTAAGACCATTCTGGTATACTTTTCCATCAAAAAATGGGTAGACTCTTCGGTAGGTTATGTAGGGATCTTTCGGCTCCCCTAAAAAACCAACTTAGGGCCAATCCAATTGAGAGAGAAAAAAGAAATGAAGAAGCCCAAAGGCCTAGCCCACTAGGAAGCAAAGCTGCAACCCAGCATGCTAAGACCCAGAGGCCCAAATTGCCTTTTCCTCTCTCCCGTCCAGATCGGACCGGCAACGAGTTTCATGAAGGAGCCTCCTACCACCACTTCAGTCCTGTGGTTGTACAGTCTTAAAACCTATATATAGTCACCGCTACTACAAGTGCTACCGCTGAGGACAATAAAAATACTCCTCCTCTTACCTTAGGGCCTGCTCGACACTAGATTCAGACGCGTCTCCACGCCCAGGAGGATGTTAGTTGAGCACTCTGACGCCGATCCGCTACCACCACCTCCGAAAGTGATCTCACAATTCACTGCTACTTTTAGGTTTATTCTCTCTAGCACAAACTCGCACCAATGTCTCACCAACGCGAATGAAGAATTACACTTTAATCACCTCCATGTACATATAGGAATCCTGACCCTTTCTCCCAACGAAACGTCGTCGAGAGGATCTTACAACCGGAGTTCATCGTCGTCTTGCCTACCAAACCCTAAGGTTGGAGCGAATTTTTATGTCCTTACCCATTTATTTATCTTTACATTTTCTCCATCTGATTATAAATATTCCTTAAGAAAATTTTCTACAAAAACTTTTCTCTCTAGCTGTCGCTGCTAAGGTTCCAAAAACTTGGTCGTTGTATCCGTTTGATGGCGTGTTATAAACGCTGTCGTCGGACAAGATCCGTTTCTAGTTGGCCGGGGTTGCTTTGCAAAGAGTTTGGTAGATGGTGGTAGGGGAGATGTGGGACGTCGATAGGTTTTGATTGAAGGCTTGTAGATCGGAGTTATGGGTCGATTTTCTAGCTGGGAGTGCAATTAGTGGCTCTGGTTTAGTGGCGAAGAAGGCAAGGGTGGTTGACGTTGTTCCGATGGATTGGTTACTGGCTCGATGGAAATGGTAGAGTTCGCGAACATCTGATTTGGGTTCATCCTGAATTTGGAGGGGGCAGGATGTGGAAGGTGGGCAGTGGATTACCATATTAGGTCAGCGGCGGAGCAACTGCTTGGTGGCTTTGGATCTCCGATCACATCACGTCACCGATGGCACGATGCAGAGGGAACGATGGTGAGAGATCTACAGTTTTTGGGCTGGGCTGCTGGGCCTGGCTTGGTGGATTGGACTTCTCTACTATGTGGGCTAGAGGTAGGGTTAGGGCTCATTTTTTGGGCCCTATCCAGGTTGTTTTTATTTTACTTTATGTTGTTTTGTTTTTTGGTTGTTTAGCTTTGTTGCATTTCTCGCTAGCAATAAGTCCCCACATCAGTTGTGTAGGAGGAATCGGGTTATATGCTTGTGTGTGCATTCAAAGTGTCTCATTTACTCTAGGCAGACGACGAGTTCCTTACTTTGTCAAATGGTCGTTGCTTCCTAGTGGTAGGGTGAAGCTAAGTGTCGTCAAACTTGTTTTCCGTCAGCAACATAGTGTGAAAGCTGTGCATTTGGCATTTATGCTTTGCAGTAGTCAAGTTATCTTTCCGGTACTTCACCGTTATATCAAAACAAATAGAGTAGTTATTAGAGCATTTTTTGTTAATTGGTACTTAGTTGAGTACATATTTATTGGTCTTGATAATATTTCAGATATTTGTAATCAAAGATTTAAGCTAAATGTCCTTATTTATCTTCGACAGTTTTATTTATCAATGTTTAAGAACAACCGCATATTCAACAACAAAAAACTGTATGTAGTCAGGGGCGAGCACTTAAAACCGAAATTCTCATCCCTGAAAAAATGAAAAGAACAAAATTCAAACACAAAATTTGAAACGACATGAGACTACGTATCAAAAAAAAAAACGACAGGAGACTAATCTCGCAATACAGGGATCTCAAAAGCGGAAGACACCGAACAAAGGACTCGGATCCTCTCCTCATAAACCTCTGTTTATATTTCCTAATAAAAAGATCCTGGTCGTTCATTCTAAATCAATGACCAAGATGTCTCCTACCTTACCACAAAACCTATTTTCTCGTATGTTCTCCCTTCTCTCTGTCAAATTACCGTGTCCCATCTCTCTCTCATCTTTTCGCCGTTCTTAGTATAAGCCACCACGGACGGGGTTGTTCTCTAACCATCGACGGCCGAGTTCGTCGTCCCAAAATCGATGCCGACGACTTTCTTGTGGATTTTGCAGAGCTTCCGGCATATTTTTTTGTTTGTTTATGGAATCAATGTGATGATCAGCTGCTCTAGTATGGAATCAATGTGATGATCAGTTGCTTTAGTAGAAAGAATCGAATTGTTTCATCTGGGTTTTTTGTACAGTGTGGCTAGTAATTTGGACAGGAACTATAGGTTTGTAGTTGGTGCTTGTAATTACACAGGAATTATAAGGTTTGTAGTTGGTATTCAGATCGATGGATTTTACTCAATATCTTACTTATACCATGTTCTTGTAGAATTGAAGGGTTGTGGATGCCTGTGCTTCTAGACCATAGACAATTTCTATTTGCGATAGTGAATGAGGAAGAACGAATTTGAGTTTGATAATTTGGAAAGCTCCTTGGTACTTGCCATTCTGAGGAATCCGGCACGAAGATCTTGTCCTTGAATGGACGCCGGAGGATTCAAATCGAGAAAAAGGACGCCAGAGGGGAGCCGGCGGTTGGGAAGAGAACCGGAGGAGAGAGAGAGAGATGGGACACGGTAATTTGAGAGAGAGAGAAGGGAGAACATACGAAAAAATATGTTTTGTGGTAAGGTAGGAGACATCTTGGCCATTGATTTAGAATGAACGGCCAGGATCTTTTTATTAAGAAATATTAGCAGAGGTTTATGAGGAGAGATCCGAGTCCCCGAACGAATTTTCTCTCCCTCTCTTCAGCTTCATCTCCGGTTCCCCAAACATCAATAGAGACTACTTCATCTCTTGGAGGTCGATCCCCTGCAATTCTTCTTGCAAGTTGAAAACGAAGGTAATCAATTTCTAATCTTTTGTCCTGTATATGCGATTCTCATTCATTTTGATAGTGGGTACTCTTGTGTGGGTTCTAATTTTGTTGGTATCATTCGTTTTCCTTCTGGGTTTGTTTGGCCTTTGTTTCTTGCTAGTAAGTTGTTTGTTTAATCTGTGTGAGCTCCTTGTATTTGCATGAGAGACCCTGGCATTTTTCTATCTAGGCAATTCCACTGCCGGTTAATATCCTAATTACATGTGTGTGTGCATGTTTTTAATTTCATTATTGTTGTAAGTTTTTAATAAGTCTAATTGATGATCCAAGAGGAATACAGCAAGGAATTGTAGAGCATCGTCAGTTAAAAGGAAAAATAGACCAAAGAAATATCTGGTCTTTGTCATTATGCATTGTTCATAACTCTGCCTGTAATTGAGCTCACTCAGTGTTGTGATGGCTTGTAGGAGTATATAGCTTATACATGCTTCCTGTCCATGGAATTTGGTTAATTCAATTTAATTTTCTTAAATAGGATGCTGTAGTGTTCACTCCACATCAACGCAAAAGCTTACACTGTCACCATGGAAAATCAAGTGGATGAATTCCGTGCTAATTCTAATGATACTGAAGAAGCTATCGATCATGTAAACATAGGGTCTGATTCTGAGGATGTTCATATTGCGGAGGATACTGAGCAAACAGGAGGAGACACCAACATGACCAAAAGACCGGTGGTATTATATGGGGAGCCTGAAGTAGGTATGACTTTTGATAATGATGAAGATGTATATCATTTTTATTGTTCATACGCTAGGAGTGTTGGATTTAAAGTGAGAAAGCTTAGACAAAATCAAAACAAACACGGTGAAATATGGAAAAGAGAGTACTGTTGCTCTTGCCAAGGTTTCTACACTAAAAAGAGAAGTCCACAGAAAAAAAGAGAAGAAAGAAGATTTGGGTGCAAGGCAATGCTTGAGATTAGACTTAACCAAAGTAAAAAGTATGTTGTTACTAAATTTGAAGCTGAACATACTCATTCTCTTGCTCCTGCATCAAGTACACATGTTTTGTATAATCGGGACTCCTCTCCCATGGCTCAGTTTGGCGAGTTATGTCAAATAGCACATAGAATCACATCAGAGGGTGCAAAGAACAGGCATTCATACACTTTTGTGAAGTCTGAATTGTTAAAGTTGGAGGAAAGATTAAAAGCTCTTCAGCATACTGGACATGAACATGCCGTAAGAAATGGCGATACAGGTTCTGGTAATCGTACGAATGAAGATGGTGTGCATCTGAAGTTGCAGGAACCAGAAACTCAGAAGTCTAAAGGCCGGGGGAAGGGTAAAATGAAGAATGCTCTAAAATCTAAGGACTCCAAAAACGAAGTTTCATCTGAAAGAAAAGGTTAGTACATTAGTTGATATATTATTTTGGATTATTGAAACTACGTAACTTATGTTTTTTGTTAGCCTAATTGCATTTTTGTATTTTTAACAGATTCTCAGGAACCTAATACAAACGCTCATGAGATGACTGGCCCATCAAATTTATCGGAAAATGTTCAGGTTGTTTCTTGTGTACTTGTAGCTAAAAATTCAGCACCAAATTCATGAGATGAGTGGCCCACCGAAATTGAGTTATGATATTGATCATTTTGTTACCGTTTAGGGATCAACTGGAGTAGGAAAAGAGAAGGAGTTGATCAGATCATCCTTATGTCTAGGCGGACAGTTTCCAGGTGGGTTTCCAACTGTTTCTGGGGGACAAGCCTTGCCTTATCATCACCTACCTGGCCACCAATTTATACTTCCAAGGATACCCAATCCCTCATTTATGTATTCACAGGTTTGTCTTCTTTATAAATAGCCTTGTATGTTTTTTTCAAACTTCCATTAGTCTCTTATTAGATTGTTTGATTAATTTATAACTATGTCAATCAAAAATGTGATAGGAAATTCAATCAAGTTTATCAAGACCTCAAGGACCAGCACGTCAACTGAGTTCCTCAAGCCCATCAACATCTTAGGTCATGTTTTTGCTGACTGAGGAATAGTTGCAAGGCCATAATCTGTTAGTGTCCACTTTCAGGACTAGGGACATATCGCAACCGAAATCAAGAGATGGAGTTTCATGTAAGAAACCCCTTTGAAATCAAGGCCTAGAAATCACTACTCTACATTCTGACAATCAGCTATACAAGGCCTCAGCAACAAATGTTTTCATATTTTTCTTATAGATGGAATTTACATGTGAACATGTCACCTATCTATTATAACAAATCATGAATTACTTATTAGCCCCACTAATATAGCATTGTAACTCTAATCTCAATAGCCTAATCGATGCATATGAATTTGTCAGGACTCGGAGCAGTAGGGAGAGTTGGATATGATCAGCAATACTGAATAGTACAGTTGCCCTGGTTGTCAAGTTTTTCGATTCTTGGCGTCATTGTTGCTATATTGTGCATCTGGACTGCTTCTTTCATTGGCTTTCAGGTTAGGTCCAATGATGGCGGTGGCTGTGCAACTCAAAAATTCTGAGGTTAAGCATTTACGAAAATAACTGGTTGAAGTGACAGCGGTGACGGTTTAGTTGTTCGGATACTTTGAAATTGGAATTAGGCTATAATCGGTTCTTTTTCGAATTTGGACCGAGTGGACTGGCAATGGTAATGGGATATACCGATATAGGTGGATTTTGTCCAAGAAGACCAGGATTATTTTGGGTTTTATTCTTCCGTTTTCTTAACTTCTTATTGGCTCTCAGCATCCACGAAAAGCTAAAGAGCTTCCACAGAGCTGCAAGGCATATTGATTATTTGATATAAAATGCGAAGAACAAATAATACATAAGACTAAGAGCAAATGCACCCAGCAAATGCACCTATTTTAGATGGGTTAGACCAATTTTCAACCCGGGGTTGATTCATTGTTCATTTTTATCAGTCTTTAGTCCTCGGTTTAACAATACACTAAGGAGATCAATCCTAAGACTAATTAAACAAAAACATATATATGATGCCATGTACAAAATAGTGTGTTTACGGGCCTAATGTTGGAATTGGTTTAGACTAACAGCTGGTTAATTCTTACCCCAGGTTTTGATCGGGTAAGGTGAGATATGTATGAGACCCTCGTCTAACCCAACCTTTAATCCAACCCATCCAATTACACCATTGCAGCATCTGTTCTAAATAGGAATTTAATACTAATCGGCTCTAAATAGGAATTTAATACTAATTGGTCTAGCATCATAGTCTCCCCATTCACACAGGTGTAATTATTATTTTTTGATCGGATGCGGTTGTAATATTTGATAAAAAAAAAGGACTAAATAGGAGTTTTTTTTTTTCCCCGAATGGGTGACGTAATAGGAGTTTAAGAAACCAGCTCGTATCAGTAGCTTGCCCAATCGGAGCACCATTGTTGCAACCTTAAGTTCCAAAATGCCGCCGTTGTTACAAGGTTTGTCGATCCAAGGCAGGATCGATCGCCACAAAGCTCGAAACCGCCTCTTTCTCGATCCCGACTTCTCCTTTAGGCCACTGAAAGTCTGAAACCCTAGCCGTGTTATGGAAGACACGACAACGACGACGCTCACCCTTGTAGACTACGACACCTCTGTGCAACTCTCAAGTCGACCAGTCCTTCACCGCAGCCTCACACTACACACCGTCACCCAGCACTGCTCTACCCAACCGCTTTACCTCAGTTGAGATCCAAAGCCTCACAACACACTCCTTTCCACGAGAGAGGACGACTCCAGTGATATGCCTAAACGCAGGCGGTGAGCCGGAGATCATCGTCGCTTATACCCAAGAACTTATGGTTGTTGGCTTCCTCAGCTCAGAATTTTCGAGAGCGTATTGCATATGCTTGAGTGTTATTAATGAAAGAACCATCAAAATTTAAAATCTTCGAGTCTCCCTCAACCTTCATCTATAAATGTTATTGCAAGTTCTTGTATTTTGGGATATTGTGATCAAAATAATATGTTTTTTTTTTGGTTACAAAAATAATATTATTTTTTAGAATGGATCAAATAATACCTAGCTCAAATAAAATCGAAAATGAGAAGAAGAAAAAAAGGCGAGGTGAGGGTGGCGGCCAAGTGTCTTACACGTGGTTAAGAGAGAACCCGGCAGCAAAACAACTAAACTACCCCCAGAAGAAAGAAAGACACACAGTTTGAGAGAAAGCTGAGGTTTTGAGAGACAAAGATGAGCAGCAGCAGCAGCGAGGCCAAAGCCGGAAAGGGGTTTAGGGGCAAAATGGAGCACTACTTGTACAGCGGCGACAAGAAGCACGTCATGGCCGGCATCGTTCTCATCAGCGCCGTCTTCGCCGTTCCTTGGTACTTCATGACTCGAGGTCCGAATGCTTCACTTCTCTCAGTCTTATGTTTCGGTTAAAACGGCACCGTTTTTGATTCTTTAGATGGGATAAAGAAGAGGGATTCAATTAGAAAACCTTTTCATATATCAATGCCAATTTTGGGGTTTAGGGTTTAGAGTTTGTGTTTGTTATTTCCACATCTATTCTACTGCGCAGCTCGGTTTCAATTGAATTTATTCTTAGGGGCTTGAAATTTGATCTCCGATGTGCTAGTATTAACTCAGTCTCCTTCATGTAGTCAGTTAAAGATTTTATTCTTGCTATGGCTACCTAGCTACTCAAGTAACATTAGATGCCCCGATTGAATGGACTAATTTGGAGCACCGGGATTTAAGTTGCATTTTAAGTTAGATCGCAGGTCTCGTCATTGCAATTAGTGTGTCAAGACACGGGTTAGAAGACAGAAATTTCAAATGACTCCATGCATATGGCTATTTCAAATCCATGTCATGTAGTGCATCTAGTCGTCGTACCAAATACATTGTAATGGTTTTCTCCTGAAATTGTAATCAGTGCAAATCCTTAATTTGAAATATTGATTTCACTACAACATAATGGAGTTTTAAGATGTTTGACAAACAGGATAGTGGTAGGGTTTTTATTTGTGAATGTGTGATGGTAAATCTTTCTCTTTGATATATCTAGGCTCGTGTTATGCAAGTTGTCATAAAATGTTTTGGTTAACCAGTATTTTCAGTAGCGTTTGTTTTTCTCTGTTATTGCAAACGGAAAATGGGGACGAGCTGTCAACTTCTGTGTTGTTGCTTTTCCACATGATGAACCGGTTTAGATTGTATTGTAGGGAAATAGATGCTGAAAGCCCTGGTTGGATACTCCATCATCATACTTATGGTTCAGTTACCTGCTATCTGTGTTACTTGTGTATGGAATTTTGCAGCTGCAATTTATCAGCTAAAATCCTAATTCTATTACAATTGTGTTCTGCTATAGGGGCAAAGCATCAATCCCATCAAGATTACTTGGAAAAGGCTGATAAGGCAAGGAGCCAAAGACTGTCTTCAAGTAGTGCATCTTCTGCTAAATGATGTGAAAGTTTTCTGTTAAAGTATGTAACTTTCCTCTTGAATTTTTGTATGGTTGGAAGGTGTAAGAGGTCTTTGCTTTTTGGCAGTGTGGTTACCTCTTCCTTCTCCTCAGAGGAGTGGCTCTTTACGATCCTTAAGGACTGTCCTTGATATAAATATAATCTCTGAGAAATACATTTCAATAACCAGCTAAAAGCAAACATCTTTCATTGTCATGTTTGGCTGCAGTAGAAGTGAATTTTTGTTGAAATCTTATGAATGTTTAGCATGCATTCCTTATCTTAGAAAACTGTAACTATATGCTTTTACAACTTGTAGAAATATTCATGCTGATCAAGTTGGAAATTAGTGTTTGAGACTGTCTGAAGTCTCACAGTGCATCTTGGGGTGCCTTCAGACTCTTTACTGCTAATTCATTGCCGAGGGTAGTACTTGGTATATTGTGGAAGAGGTAATTCGACCATGCCAAAATTTGGAACTGGGGGATTTTGGGTGAAGAACATTCAGTATCCATAGCACCACCTGTATGCTTATTTGTTGTGCTTCAATGCAAAGTTGAAAGCCAGTAAATGAGCGGTGGTAGAAACTAAAAACTAAAAACTAAAAACTGTAAGGTGGACAATTCCATGCCCTGACCTCTAAAGCAAGGGTGAACACGGCATGGGAAAGGGAACAGCAGCTAAAGATAGTAGTGAAATTGGCCATGATTGGGGTAATGGAACTTGCTTGTGCCAAGAGCTTGTTTCCAACCTGAAGTGTTCCACTTATTCACGAGCTTCCGGCCTTCCGATGTCAACTCAAAATGATAAATTCATTTGGGATCCTGCCCCAAATGGTACCTTCTTAATTGAATCTGCACTTTTTTCCCGATATAAATTAAATCTGCACAGGGGATGCATTGTTGTGTGCCACAACATTTTAAGGCTGATCTTTTGAAGAAAACTTGGAAATTGATCATCAGTATCGACACTTGGGCTTTTTGTGGTACATGAGTGGAGAATGCTACTCATCTTTTATCCTCTGCTGTTTGGTCGATAACTATCTAATCGTTTACTTTTCCCTTCCTCTTTGCCCAATCAGAGGGATGGTTGCTATCAAGGGCGTAGCTACATAGACATCTTGATTAACTCCACCATGCATCAGTTTTTGGCTCTATGTAAGTGAAATATGAGCTAGTTAAGTCATTTATAAAATAGTAGTTACTTTTAACAATGAACTTTCCTTCCTCTTTAGATATAAATTCTAACAATGAAATGTGCTTCCTTTGTATATAAATACTTCTCCTTGATTTTTGATGTACAACTTTGGTATTTTCTTCCTTATCATATGGAAACATTTCGGTTCTAAAACACTTTCATATGTGACTATTAACCACGGTCTTTTTCTTCATTAACTTAATCGACTAGCTATGTAAGTCTGACCTCTCTTAGCTAAATCTCTGGCTACGCCACTCTTGCTATCTATCATTTACAACTGAATCTTTGGTGTGCTGACAAATCTCAAACGCTTTCGAGCTGCTCAAGTTACACCCCCCTCAATTACTCATGTTGCTTCCTCCATTGTCTCCACTTACCACGCAAATTCAATGTGATGGCTTCCCCTCCCAGTTCAAGTGTTCAAAATGCCATCAAATAGGTCAACACTGCCTCCGGTGCTGCCGGCTTTTTGTCATCAGGAACCATGGTTCCCCTGTGGTAGCTGGCAAACGTAGGCTTCATTCTTGTGTGCCTGTTGTTGAATGCTCTGCTCTTAGAGATTGTCTCTTAGCTGTATGAAGATTCAAAATCAAGAAGCTTGGGGTTCAAGGAGATTCATCAATCTCTAATTATTGGATGCGTCAACATTTTGCACTGCGTTCCCTGGAGACTCAAGTTTTAATATTCTCGCTCTTTCAATGCAATCTCTTCGAACTTCCTTGCTGATGCTCTAGCTTCTATTGGCCGCCATTCCATCTCTTCTCCCTAGATTTGGTGTGGTGTGATCCCTCCCCAAGCAAGTTCTAAGATCCAGTTTGACTATGTAATAGTGTTTTAGCTTTCTTGTCCAAACAGAAAAAGAAAAAAGAAATCCAAAGAAAAAACTAAAACAATGAAGCACTGCACAGGTTGTCCAAGAACCCAAGACTGGGGAAAGAATCATCTTAATAGAGCTATAATTTTCAGGGAATTTACAGGGATTTGATGGAATCTCACAGTTGATTTTTGAATCAAAATGAAATAATTGACCCAACCAGCCAACTTGGGGATTTATCATCTGACTTTCTTTTCTTCTAATTTTAATGCCTTCATTAGAAGTTTCATTTTACATCTCTATAGTGGCATGAGTCTTCTATACTTGAAGAACCACACAAATGCAGAAAATATGCATATGCCAGTTACTCCTGTGATTACAAGTACCCACTTAAAAGCGCCAGGGTCATCAAACAATGGGATTTCGAAGTTCATGCCAAAGATTCCTGCTACAACTCCAAATATCGCAACCACAAACGTTGCAGTTGTTAGTAGCAGCTCAAATTGAATCAGCTGATTACGTACGTTATCCTGAAAGCAAAAACTTTACAACTTTAATTCTGCATTTCCCAAATATAGCTGGATCGAACAAGTTGAAAAATACATCTACTTCTGAATCAGCACAGTTAGTGGACAAAGAACAGTTTTACAGTTACTAAATAATTGAGTATTTAACCGTCAATTATCCTGATCTGATTTCCTTGAGGATGGAATCAATTTAGCTATGCTCCTAAGTTTTATCCAGACATGTTTTTTCTTTTTGTCTTCTATGATCAGTTGCTACCACAGTGCGTAATGAAGTAGTTAAAAGAACTACACTTATAAAGGAGAAAAAGAAATCAACAAAGCACATACCAGCTGAATGTTAATGAAATCTTCTGTGTCATCAATGTATTCTTTCAACTGAAACATAGGAGAGAGATGACATAAGATTCTACCCCCCTCAAGCAACTGCTACATATAGTGATGTCAAAGTTCAATAGGAAAGGTGCTATACATACCGAAGTCAGCTTATTCAGGGTGCTATCAATGACAACAAAGTATGCTTCCAGCAGCATCTCAAGCTCTTCTATACTCTCTGTAACACTTTCTGAACTTCTCATGCTTTCATGTCGACTCCTTGCAATACTCAAGCTTTTCTCAAGTCTTCGACCATCGGGAGGTGAAGATACAGGGGAAACAGGAGCAGAAAGAGATACACCATCATTAGATCTATACCCCATCACAGATTGATCGCCATAAAATGTTGCCTCCATACGACTTTTCTTCTCTGTGAGATACATCTCAGCCATATCTCCATCATCATCCATGAGCTGCTCTATTTCATCCCGAACCTGAACAGATGTATAGAGGTTAAAGTAAACTTTGGTCCCATTTGGATGCTCAGCCTTACCTTCTGAACAGAAGAATGCAGGTAATTATGTGACATAAGTATGCCACAGCCTTACCTTCTGAACTCTTCGAGTCAAGGCAAGAAGTCTGCTTTTCAATCGTCGAGCACGTTCCAAGTTCAGAGTACTGATTTTCGACGTAAGCTCATCAAGTAATGGATACGCTTCAATTTCCAGTTCAGCTGCCTTCAAAATACCAGATTAACCAATTAGTTGCTAACTTACAGAGTGTTTAACCAACATGAAGATAATCTAAGTTCAAACTACCAATCATGTACAAAGTTTCTGAAAAGCATTATTGGCCTTAAAAATATGTAATAAAGAATGCACTTCACTTATGTAAGACACGAGAGTTTACCATTGTTATAATAAAATTAAAAAAAAAAAAACATAGGATAAGAAATCCATTGGATATCAAAACTAGCAGATAACAAACAAATATGAGGATAAAATGCCTCCTATACTGCAAGGAGATTTGAAACCCACAAGGAAGATCAAAATTGCGAATCTTAGGCACAAAGCCTGACCCCCAGCCTCTGTCCCCTCCCCGTATGTCAGAACTCCTTATATTTCTATCTATCCACAGTACCAAAACACAACTGCCAATATCACCATTGTTTGAAAGCCTCCTCAATATAGCAAATTATGTGCATGTTCAAGCATCATATTATAAACAGTCATCACCCACACATCTAATATTGACAGAGATAGAAAATCCAAATTATTGTACTCTTCTACACACCTGAGAATCAAGGAATGTACAGGCAGCCTCCAGAGCAACTTCTAAAGCCCTAAATTCAAAGGGTAAATAGTCAGGAGATGTGCTCCCAAACACATTATCAAAACTTCTACCTCCCCTCCTCCTACTCATGTCAGAACCATCAGACTGCCAAACATCACCTACACCACTTGTTGTCAATCTTTTCTGTAGCTCCACCACATACTGCAATACATAGTTATCAAGGGAATTCAAAAGCAGAACCTCATCAGCCGTGATAATACAACGGATCTGCTCCAGATTAACTACAATAGCCTTCTCTCTGCCAAGGATGGTTGAGGGGTACACAAATAGAGGATCAAGCAAGCGCAAATCACGGGCAGGTAAATCACAACGTCGCATCATGGTGAACTTGTCAACCTCAATGATCTGAGAATTCCCAGATGTATCAACACGAATCCAGGACCGAAGGCCCTGGCCCCGCTTCTTCAGCCCCAGAACATCCACGCCTTGAAAAGGTTGCCTCCCAAAGGCCGATGATCGAAAAGATGAATCTCGAAGATTAATAGCAGATGCAGGTTTCGGAACTTTTGGCGGAAGCAGCCGCTCTTTGATGTCATCCATCTCTACAAGCCCCAAAATGCTGCAACAAATACCAAAGTTATTCTCAAAAACTCTCCTAAAATTTCTCAGCTCTTTTTATGCATTTGGTTCCTACTTTATCACATGGCAAATATGCGCTGAATTTGATAAATTCCATACTGAAACATGACAAATAATTTCTAAAAAAGAATTAAAGGACGCAGCATAAACAATCAGTCATAAAACCTCAACCAATGCAAGACGAGTGCGAAAAAAACCCTTCCTACATGTACATAAAGTCATAAACAGCTCCTGAAAGCTTAATCTTGACCTATTAACTAATCAGAGATACAAATGAGTGTATATGCCTTTAGCGAACCCTTTGCCCAACCAATGTAGGACTACTACTTGCACTGTTGAAGTAAAAATCACAAATGCAGTCCGAAACGCAGTCATAAGTTGCAATTCTAAATAAAATTCAGGTGATTAAAAACAGCATCGAAGCATTCAACTCAATGATCACATCTATAGTGCCGCAATTCCAGTTTCCAAACCACAAATACACAAAAATACATACATACATATCCAGAGTACGCGTATAACCATTTGAATACATACAAGGGCACAGAATATGAAAATTCATAAACTAAAAGGCGAGAAAGAACACCTGGCGCGACTGAAGACTGATCCTCTGCTCCCTCGAACCGGAACTGAACGATTCCAAAGCACGAAATTGATTCACAGAATAAGAAGCCCTAGATTTCGGAATCGGAGAGAGAGCGAGGGAGAGAAAGAGGAGGAGGCGTAAGGAAGAAGAGAGATATTGGCCTTTGGAGTTGGCCCGAATGAGGAGGTGATTGAAGCTTCGGAGTAGGGGAATCAGGAGGTTTGTTACAGGGACCAAAGAATCATATGGAAATCTCGCCAAAAAAAAAAAAAGAATACATATGGAAAAGGCTAATAATAATATATATTAGTTTTATTTTATATTGATACGAATAATATAAAAAAGAAATTGATAAATGTGATTTTGTACACAAAGTGTTGAATTTGTCTGGTTGTGTGTATCCCTAAAATGAACCGCTTAGGATGGGTCGTACAGTGCCACTGCACCTACTCTGGTGCTTCCAATTTATCAGCATCAACCAGGTCCATCTCATTTTTCTTTTGTTTTCTCAAACTTTCTGGATTTTCTCGTAAGGAAAAAAGGAAGAATGAACGACAAGGGTGTTTGTTAACATATTCTAAACCTTTAACTTTTTTTTTTTCTTTTTTTTCTGTATAAAGATACGTTGTGTTTTCGCCATCGGTTATATCATGTAATAAGATAGCCAAATAAAAATCGAAGCTGAACTTAATTACTCAGCCTGAAATGAAAATGAAGATTTATAAACCGGGCTAGCCAACTTATAAGCAACAAAGAAATTTTATTCACAGATTCCTAAATACTAGATACTCATTTCAAACTTTTTTTTTTTTAGGGAAAAAGAAAAATCTTCATTGATCAACATGACGACCTAAATGTCAAACATGAATAGTCTGAAGACCATACAACTGCATAGCAAAACTAAATCGAATTACGTCTGGGAATTGAAAAAAAAACCATACTAGAAAGGTGGATATGAAATATATATACTAGAAAGCAAGTTACCCTGCCATACCCTAAGAGCAACACTTCTCTCCCCGATTAGAGGCCTCGAACCCAATAATGTACCTTTCATCGAAGTAGAAGAGAATCAACACTTTTGGGGCATAAACATGGATCTTTCCCAGTTACACTACGAGATTATTTTGCTTCAACCTCTAAGTCGAGGCCTTTGTCACAATCTGTGATCTATGTCGATCCTAGTTCCATAGAATCCAAACACTCTCCCAACTGTAGCTTATTCTTGTTGCGACTCCTCCTCGGACGTACTCGCTTTTTCGGAGACTTGTTGCTCTTCTTAATCCCAAGGGCACCTCCATTAGAAATAGTAAAGCCCATCTCTGCCAGATTTAGGAGTGAAAGAACCAAAGCCTTTGTAACATAACATAGTGATTTGGGGGTATAGTATACATTCAACATTTTTGTTGTTCGTTGATGTGATCTACATTTGATATTTACAGATAACAAGACAAAGTGGAGATAACAAAGAAAGGATAGTGGAGAACTTTGTTTTTTTTTTTTTTTTTTTTGACAAGAGATAAAATAAAGACAACCTCAAATTACAAAACCCTTACTACAACCAACACCTAGAGAGTCAAAATAGAATGTCTGACTAGCTGCAAGAGGAAGGGATCTGTCCCAAGCTTGAGTTTCAAGTTGATGTCCCAAATTTGCAATAGCGTCCGCGACAAAGTTTGCTTCTCGATGAATATGTGTGAAAGAAACTTGACCAATTTTAAAGGCAAGGAAGATGATGTCTTTAACAAAAAGTTGAATCTTCCGAGGGTAAGACACGTACCATTGATGGAATTAAGGATTTACGAATCTCTTTCAACTAAATTTTTTTGATAACCATGGATCCAGGCTGCTAATAAACCTGCACGTAACGCATAAGCTTTAGCAGTAAATACATCATTAGGACCAATATATTTTGTAGATGCTACAATAGGTTGACCATCTGCATCTCTAATGACAAACCCTGATGAAGTAGCGTGATTCTAAACAGATTCGTCAAAATTGAGCTAAAATGCTTGAGGAGGAAGAGCATGCCAACGAATTGGCTTAACAAACCTGTAAGATTTCTTAGTGTAATCAGCATTAATAGTAAAATAATAACGAAAAAGATTCGTTGCAGAGTAAACAACATTTTCAGGATGGACAACATCGTTTCTAAAGACAAGAACATTTCTTGCTTTCCATAGACGGTATGATGTAGTAAGTACTATTTCTAAAAACGTTAAAGATGACGAAGTAACAAATAAGGAATGTAACCACTGTAGAAAAGAGTTCAAGAGATGAACTTGTAAGTTAGGAATAGCTAACTGTATGATGTAGTAAGTACTATTTCTAAAAGAGTTAAAGATGACGGAGTAACAAATAAGGAATGTAGCCACTGTAGAAAAGAGTTCAAGAGATGAATTTGTAAGTTAGGAATAGCTAACTACCAAACTTGTTGTAAACCTACAATGTGTTACACGGAAGCGGCCGACGGGCCCCACGGGTCCCTAGGGATGGCAATAGGTAGAGTAGGGTCAGGGGATCAAAATATCATACCCGTACCTTTTTTCATTCCTCATCCCCGTATCAGCCCCATTCCCCGTAATTAGATAATAGGGATTCCCCGTACCCGTCCTCTTTGGGGATTACATTCCCATACCCGCTCCGATCCCCGTTAACAATTATGTGATAATTAATTTTTTAAAAATAATTACGAAATATAGAAATATGAAAATAAAATCAAATACATATATAAATAAGTTTCTTGATTCAATCCAACAAAAACGAATACAAGTCTCGGTTAAAAAAGAAGTTTCTATAAATATTCATTAAGAAAATCATAGTAAAAAAAATATTACAAAAGATTTTACATAAATATCTATTTTTAAATATTATATATATTAAAAAATAATATTTCCATCTTAAATGGGTGGGGATGGGGACGAATATCAAAATATCATACCCGCCCCGTACCCGATTCAAAAATCTAAATACTGAGGACCCTCGTACCCGTCACCCGTTTATCCTCGTATATCTCCCCGTTAGGGTCGAATACCCGTGGGTACCCTACCCGCTGGGGATTATTACCATCCCTACGGGTCCTACACACACGTCCACTTTAGCCACCCGGTGGAGAAACAAGTATGGGGTTTTACACAAAAGGTCTCGACATTAGTGTGTGTGGTACCATTTCTTATAACCCAAGGGTGATTCTTTCACGTTTCCGATGTGGGATTCTAAATGACTCATATCTAAGCCACATTTTTCCAATAATCTCCACCTAGCATGATTCGAGCCATCTCTAATTGTCTCACGATCCAAATTCCAATAGCTCAATCTCGATCACAACCATCTTCATCTTGTGATCCCAATCCAAACAGGAGCTCCATCAAATTGCAACTCGATCGTATGAGACACCAAGTCCCAAGCGTCACCTGGGCTCTGATACCACTTGTTACGTGGAAGCGGCTGACGAGCCCCACAGGTCCCACACACACGTGACACGTCCAATAATGTCGATACTCCCCCCACTTTAGCCACCCGGTGGAGAAACATGTATGAGGTTTTACACAAAAGATCTTGATAATAGTGTGTGTGGTACCATTTCTTATAACTCAAGGATGACTCTTTGACGTTTCCGATGTGAGATTCCAAATGGCTTATATCTAAGCCACACTTTTCCAATACAATTTAGGAATAGATGATCAACAGTTTCTAAAGTATAATGACAAAACGGACAACTTCTATCAACATGCCTTAAAGAGTCCATCTCTCGTCGGTCTACTTCTTATGAGTTTCCACGCAAAACCTTTAACTTTAGGTGGAACACAGAGCTTCCAAATTTTCTTTAAAAGAGGGGTTTGAGAGTGGTCTGTCAAATTTTGTGTCAGTAAACGAGAGGTTGAGCTGATGGTAAAATTTCCATGGCCAATGAGGCCCCAATTCAAATTATCATTTTGAGGAAAATAAGGGAGAGGAGTAACCCGGATATGATCTACTACTTCTTCAGGTAAGATGGTACAAAATGGTGAAGAAGAAATGTAGTCTTTAGTCAGAAATGGGAAGTCCAAAAGTTAGAAAAATATATAAAAAAATTACTAGGACAAGAAACTTTGAGAAATAACCCTTTTTTGGTCATCAAGTTGATTTCTGACCATGTTTTCTTTCTTAGTTGAAAATTGACATTTTAAAAAGGTAAAAGGTCATTAAGACCCTTATTAAACTCTCACTCAATCTATGTATTGTAATCTTGTATCTTCAGAAATTATGAAAACACATTGTCAGACCCTTTGAGGCTTTGATTCCTACTCACGGGCAAGCCCAATAACCTCAATGTTGTCTGTTGACGTTCGAGAATGGAGTATTATAGTCAATACCTTCCTCCTATGAAAACTAGGATATGAAAACTAGGGGTCGCTTCTGTTGCGGACTCTATGCGGACTTTCAAACAGACACTGTTAGATTAGATCAATGGTCTATAATTGAAGAAGTATAAACTTTTCTCATGAGGCAACATGTATCCAAACTCTCCCATACTGCCTTCATACTTCTTTGAGTTCTCTCAGTCTCAGACTCTCTCCTCTCTTCGTTTCCCAGACAACATTAACAAATCCTTTGATGGCCACTTTTCTCCAACAGTAAAATTTCTCTCTTTTCTCCCCATGGGCTACTGGGTATGCTAGTGCTTATTGTTAGCAGGATTCAATTTTGTTTTGTGGGATCTCAATCCCTCCTCCTTCACAACATTTTCTCAAGGCTCATACGGAGGTGTATGAGAAAAAATACGATTGTAAAATCATGTTAGGAACTCAAAATTAAAGGAAAAACAAAAGAAAAATGAAAAACAGTAGAAAGGGATTCGAAATTTTTGGGAAACGAAGAGAGGAGAGAGTCTGAGACTGAGAGAACTCAGAGAAGTATGAAGGCAGCGTGGGAGAGTTTGGATACATGTGGCCTCATGAGAATAGTTTATACTTCTTCAATTGTAGACCATTGATCTAATCTAACGGTGTATGTTTAAAAGTCCGCATAGAGTCCGCAACAAAGTGGTCCGCAACAGAAGTGCCCTCATGAAAACTAATCTTTTAGTATTGAGAGGAAAAGGATACTCGTCATATCGATAAGTTAAAAGTGTTGCTTCTCGTTTTCTCTTTGAAATCTCTTTGACGTTGCTTTAATCAGTCATTCCTAATGAATTCAAAACTTAATATGAATACTAGCAGCCAAACGTAAACAATATTTGCAGGCAAAGGCCTGTACAACTACAATCTAACAAAATAATAAAATTCTCACCCCTTAATCCATCGGTATTCATCAACAAAAATGAAGAAGCACACAATTATACTTGTACCAAACCACGCAATCATGCTTGCAAACAAACCAAACTTTTAATTCTCAATTTCAACTTATTATATCCATCTTCTTGAACAGCCCTAAAAAACCCTTATTATTCAAGAACATAATCAAATCCCAACTAGTAAATTATTATCCCATTATATAAATGAAACACAAAGAGATTATCAATCAATGTCTTCAACAAAGATTCTTTATATATATATATATATATATATATATCAGTTCATATCCAGAGCGAAGCTTCGCTTTGAAATTAAAGTGTGAAGTTCTTTATTTGACTCGTTTTTCGGTCATATTTCCATATCTCCACCGTTTAGTTTGTAGAATCTAATGTATAGATCAATTCTGCAAAGTTTCATCAAATTTGAAGATCATTTGGGTTTTCGTAATCATTATTTACACAGATAGTACTGGTTAGACAGATTTATGGTCCGTTCATTGATTTAATCTAATTCGGTACATTAACGATCATCAATTTGGATGAAATTTTGCAGGAATGATCTATACATTAGTATCAATAAACTCAACGATTGAGATGTGGAAATATGACCGAAAAGTGAGTCAAATAAGGAACTTTACACTTTAATTTCAAAACGAAGCTTTGCTTTGGATAGGAACTATGGAGCCTTTTTAGTGAGGACTCTTAAGTTGAGGACTTTTCGGTTTATGGTTTAAAAGACCCAATTTTAGATTACATTTTGACATCTCATCCGTTCAGTTTTTAGGTTTATATGAGTAGATCATTTCTACAAATTTTCACCTAAATTGGTGTTCCTTAAGATAACAAACTAGATCAAATTAATGGGCGAACCAAATCTGTCAAATATGAACCGTTCAAGTTCATAATTGATAAATCACACTTATGAATGCTTTAACAATTTTCAATATAGCTGAAAATTTGGAGAAATGATCTACTCATAAATACCTATAAACTGAGTGGTCAAGATGTTGATATAAGATCGAAAGGTGGGATAAGCCAAAAAGTCCTCACCAAGTCCTCAACTTAAGGGTCCTCATTAGAAGGGCTCCATATATATATATATATATATATATGGATGTATGTACTGAAGTCCAAGGGGAAGGTATTTTTTGTAATCTATCGAATAGAGGTTACAATGTTTCCTAAGGTTTT
>NC_020496.1:16673805-16688863 GCF_000184155.1 Fragaria vesca subsp. vesca | reverse complement strand
CTCTACTACTACTCTCTCTCTCTCTCTCTCTCTCTCTCTCTCTCTCTCTCTCTCTCTCTCGTTCTCTCTCTCTCCACCAATCTCGACTCCATCGTCGCTGAAGCCATTGATGACAACCTCCATGAACGACGACGACTCCAACATGTATCCTAATCGACCGTGTCATAGATCGACTTCGCCAACTTCATCTGGAATCGGTTGACTGCGTTTTCCGAGCGGCAGACTTCTTGCCGAAGAGGCGCTCGGTGGATTCACCTCCGTTGCAGATCAATCTTCGACCGTACCTCTCAAACCTATAACTCGCCGATCCGAAGCAAAATGAAGATGAAGATCAACAAGGCCTGCGATCTCCGCTCCATCTTCGTCCTTCCTCCTCACTCAAGGTTTGAATTCACTACAATCTTAGATTTCGTAGACGATGTTGTTAACTAGATCGGTGCTTTTCTTATTTCTGTTTGTGGATTTTAGGATGCTAACTTGATCAGTAGTACGCCTTTCTTCGACGTCGATCTCTAATTTGGAGTCATCGATCTCTGATTTGAAGTCGATCTGTGGTGGTGGAGGATCTGTGGAACGGGATTTCCGATATGGTGGTGAAGGAAGCGCCGGTTGCTGCGGAGAAGTCGAACTTCAACGAATTGATCGAATCAGTGGTGGAGTCTAAGGGAAAGAATAGGATTGCGAAACAAATTTATGTTTTTGCACTTTGTTGCTAGAGTTAATGGCAGCCCTGCCAAATATTTTCCAATTTTATGTTAGTATATTTTGAACACAGTGATAATACTTTTTAATGTCTGGATTAGTATGTTTCAACATGATCATAGTATTTTGTATACATAATCGTAGTATTTTTTTTTTTTCAATTTCTATGCTGACGGTAGTATTTTTTGTTATCGACGGTAGTACTTTTTGTTGTCGGCAGTAGTAGCTTTTGTTGTTGACTGTAGTATTTTTTGTTGCTGATGAAGTAGCTTTTGTTGTTAGTGGTAGTAGCTTTGGTTGCTGATAGTACGTAGTAATTTTTGTTGCTAGTGGTGGTAGTTTTCGTTGATGATGGTAGTATCTTTTATTATCAGTGATAATAGTTTTCTTTGCTGGCGGTAGTACCTTTTGTTGCTAGCGGTAGTACCTTTTGTTGCTAGCAGTAGTACCTTTTGTTGTCAGTGGTAGTATCTTTCTTTGCTAGTGACAGTAGATTTTGTTGTTGTCGGTAGTATCTTTTGTTGTCAGTGGTAGTAGCTTTCTTTGTTGACGGTAGTAGTTTTTATTGCTGGTGGTGATAGCTTTCTTTGCTAGCGATAGTAGCTTTTGTTGTCAATGGTAGTAGGTTTCTTTGCTGGCGGTAGTATCTTTTGTTGCTAGCGGTAATATTTTTTGTTGTCAGTGGTAGTAGCTTTTTTTTCTGGTGCCAGTATATTTTGTTGCTGTCGGTAGTATCTTTTGTTATCGGTGGTAGTAGCTTTTGTGGTCACTAGAATCCTCATTGATGGTCGGCCGGAAAGTTCACCGGAGGTCGGCCAGAGACCTTGCCGGAGTTCGGTCAAAGACTTTTTGTGGTTGTTGACTTTTTACATTAGTAACATTTTTGTAAATATAAGAGAGAAAATCTAATTTTTTTTTTGTTGGATGGCAGTCTGTAATTTTGTTGAACTTTAATACCAAATATAAGACACTATTTAGAGTTGGGTGGACTTATGTGGGTAAAAATATTTAGGTGGACCTATATAGGATAAAATGTCACTAAGTGGACTTCTATGTAATTGGCCCGTGGTTATATTTCAAAATTTTTCTAGAACGAATTTTTCTTTTCTAAAGAAACTTCGTCACCTATTTTTTCGCAGTGTAAAGCAAATAGTAATTTACCAAAATCTTTCACTTTTGTATCTCGACTGGGTTATTACCTTTGCAAATTTACTTGAAAGCAAATTTTCTAGTGTAAGGAAGCAAGAGAAAACTCCCGGCGGCTAAGAAAGAAAAACTCTATTCTTGGCTGTCAATGACTAGAAACTTGCGCTTCAACATCTGCCTGTGGGGAGAAAAATAATTTTCATCACAAAGGAGCCATATGTGCTACAGAAGACTGTCTCTACCCACAAAATTCATGGCGGTATGTATGCATGGAACACAAATTTAACACTAATGGGCACAGGTCTGTCATCGCCCTGCTACTAATACAATACACACATCACGTACAGCTCCCTCAGTAGTTCATCTGATTCTCTCGCACAAAGTCCTCGCATAGTGTAATGCCACCCGACAGCACATCACCACTACACCAATTATGTCGAAAGCCTCCTGCAGATCACTCGCAGAACTCTTGTTGAGCCATGACAACAACTCCTGTGAGAACTCTACCATCTCGCTCACATTCAGAAGCCTCTCTCTCGTCACTACTTCCCAGCCTTCCAAGCTTCCAGATTCCTCTTCCCCTTGAGACACTGGTAGAAGAACTAGCTTCTTTTCTGGCTGACAATGTCGCATTGGCTGCTGATAATTTGACCTTGAAGAAACGTTGCAGCTGCTCAGTCAGGCCAGTGTAGACGAGCATCGGTCAAACGACATTCAAGAGGTCATCGGCAACCCCAATTTCTGCACTAGACTTGGGCTGGTATTTCCAGACTCTGTCCTGGCTCTAAGGTAAAGATTCTCTTTCAGATCAGAATGAATAGACAAATTACTAAAACACAAAACATTTTAAGAAATAGACAATGACCCGAATGGTACAAGATATCGTCCAGTATAAGGAAAAATAGAGATCAATGCCACTACTCAAGTGTAAGAAGCAAAATCTTGAGGACTTTTCATTTGTAAAATGCCAGGGAAAACACCTCTCTAGCTTGGGATATGTACAAAAAGGATATTTATATCCTTGCTTGGATTATATACAGGAACAACCATTCAGGTTGTAATGGATTTGGATGAAGAGTGAACCATCTATTGATTAATTACAATTGGTTCTTTCTTTAAATGTAAGGATTTATATGAGATGTGTAGTACAATTGGTTCTTTCTTTAAATGTAAGGATTTATATGAGATGTGTAGTCCCTAATACCAGCTCCTTCCCATCCCATCCATTCCTCCCACATATCGTAATCTGGATCGTTCATTCCTCTCATCGAATCATCCTCTCCTTCATCATATGTCTCATACATCTGTATTGGAGTCGTTTCGTCTCTCAAGTTGCTCATAACAATCTGCATAAACAAATCATAGGAAAATCAATAAGATAATTATTAAACATCATAATCAGGGAGCACACTATCCTTTAAGACCCTACCACTTGTTAAAACATCCTAATCACGTACTTATCCAGGAACCTCATTACCTAATACCACAAAAGAATTTCTTGCAACATCTAAAAAGATGCTGCTAGTTGATTGTGAATGATCTGGTGCAGTCCCATCACATTATTAAATCTTCACCCCACAATTCACAAGATGTTAAGGATTACTTAAATCACCATATTCCATTGGTTTACAAATTTTCTTCAAAACAGTCCATGGAATCCAACAACTTTATCCCAACTCTCTCATCATATAGATCATGAGTCCCATAGTAGTATTGTGACTCCACCGACTCTCAGTGAGAGAGTGGGATTACCAATATACTTTCAGGGAAGTGGCTACGAATCACTCTCAATTTTGTTCCCGGCTATGGATGGAGTAGGTGAATCCTACTTTATGCAAGAAAGTTGGTAAAAGGGTTGTCTTCACAAACACAATCCATTTATGTTGAAAGAGAAATGAACTTTTGAACACCAATCGATCAATTAAGGTAAAACAAAGATGTTAATTTCAATGCAACTCGCTAGAATTGTTTAGAGAACTCCAAATTAGCAATCAATGTTTGCCCCCAATCGGTTTTTGTTAGCCACTAGTAGTGAAAGAAAACAAATCAACACAACCTATTAAGCTAATTCTCCAATCACCCAAAAACTCTAATGGTTCTGTACTAAAATTATATCCAAGAAATACATGCATGTGTACAAAACAGCAGGCTTGACACATAAATCACAAAGGCTGGCCATATGTGAAAACAACAGAATACAAAACAATACGCCAAGAAGGAAGTCATGAGTACTTACATCATAAGCCTCGTTGATTTCGTGAAACTGAACTCCACAATTGTTTCCCCTGCACACATCTGGATGATACTGCAATCCATAAAACAAACACAATCATCAAACAGGGCCCAAAAACAAGCAATAAAATCACCAAATAAAATAGTTGTAAATTAATACAAAAACATGTTCAAGAAATCAAAAGGCGAAAAAGAAAAGATGGGATGAGATCAAACCTGCAAGGCAAGCTGTCTGAAAGCCTTCCGGACCTCAGATTCAGAGGCACCGGGTCGGATCCTCAAAGTCTGATACGGATCCATCACATTAGAAGAAACACAAGAAACCATAACCCGGTTCACAGTCTTCTTTTTCCTCGAAGACTTATCCTTAAACGAGTTAATCCAAGAAGACCCATTTCCTCCAATAACACCAGCAGCAGCAGCAGCCATTTCAAATCTCACAAAATCAATCAAAACCTCAAGAACCCAAATCACCAAAACCTCTTCTCACCTGGGTCTTATATATAAAACCACACAACCCCAAAAAAGGTTATATATATAAACAATGGCTATATCAGGATCTTGTTTCCAAATAGAAAAATGGGCAAGGGAGACGGGTCTGCTCTCTCTCTTTTGCTTTGAAATTTCAATGATTTTTTGAATAGAATAGAATGGGAATTATGGGGCTTTTTCAAAGACAAAGTGGGGGTGTATTTATAGGGAGGGAGGGAGAGAGGTTTATGAGGTCCTTATCCAATTGGGTCCGTTTTAAAGGTGACGTGTCACTTCTTCTTCTTCTCGGATTAGAAAAACCAGACCAGTGCTTATCTGGTTTGCTCGATCGGTCTGAGTCAGTTTCGGTTTCGGGTGACTTTTGCTTTGGGTTTATCTTGGGAATATTCTGTTGGTTTTTTATTTTTATTTTTATTTTTTGGGAAATTTGCGTTTTTGGCAATACTGTTTGATATTTTTGCACTTTGGTCCTACCTTGAAGTAGACTGATTCAACATTGCTTTGGGTTTATCTTGTGATTATTCACTAATCAATCTGGTCCCCTTCACCTGGTCACCCTGCTCTTTTCGGTTTTCTCAATTCATTAGGCTGAAGTCATTGACCCGGTTTTTAGAATTTTTAATATGTTGTGGCTAAGCTAAGTCTCATTCTTACATCTTCTTGATATCATTTTTGGTTTATAGTAATGGACCGTTTTCAACATCTCAACATCAAGCTTGTATTCAACTTTGAAAATTTTAATTCATTTTGTACGCAGATATGCTAATACGTTCTTATACCGATTCTACATTTTGTTTAGAAGAGAATGACCTGACTACTAAAAAAATGTTTCGTTGTCGGTTGTGTATTAAATACCATCACATTTTTTTTTTTATTGGAAACTATTCCCTCCTTTTCACCAGCTTTCTTTGAATTATTTATTGATTCTATTTATTATTTATGTATTCTCAATCATTGTGTCATTATGTGAGCTCGGAACACATATGTGGATTAAGTAAATATGATGGAGAATAATTGATTGATGAACAAGTAAATAGTAATGAAATTCTATATTCATTGGTACTATTGAAAGAAAGATATCGATATACCTAATTACAAGCACTAAATCTTATCAAAGATGCATCTAGAGAGCTAGATCCAATAATTTTATCCAATTTGGATTAGCACCTTGTTTTGGCAGCTTATGTAGAACGAAACATTAGCTGTTGACGGAAAGAAAAAATGTTAGCCACAATTGACTTGTTCATGCAATCGTGAAAATGTTTTACGTTACATAGGCGCCTGCCCATTTTTAAGAAACAAAAATAATTAAATTAGCTAAAATATTTTCGTTTCAAATTTAATGGAAATGCTAGTATTAGCCATAATTTGAATTTTGGTATGTTGAACAAATTCTATCTAGCTTGCCACTGGTTTTAGTGTTGCTGGAGATCCTATTCAACATTGCGTGACTGGTTAATGAGAATTTAAAAGATGAATTTGCTGTAGAAAACCGGAAATTTTTTGTTTATATGCTCGCTATTCAGTGAGATTTTCGTTGACTTGTAATGAGGTTATTAAAAATAGGGTTTACTCACTTTCCATACTTTAATTAAAACAAATATATATATATATATAATATTACACTTTTAAACCGCTATAACCACAGTTCAAAAAATTTATCATGTCACCATCTCACCAGCATAAATGCATAATTCACATGACTTGACACACATACGTCTCGGTCACACCA
Organism: Fragaria vesca subsp. vesca; assembly: GCF_000184155.1. Lineage (NCBI taxonomy): Eukaryota > Viridiplantae > Streptophyta > Magnoliopsida > Rosales > Rosaceae > Fragaria > Fragaria vesca. Next base: position 16,682,559 of record NC_020496.1, on the reverse strand, counting down.
TGGCAACGTAGAAGAAAAACCGATGCTCCGTCTCAATTAGCAAGTTATTACACAGAAGATTTACACTGAAATATTTTAAAAGCTTTTGTCATTTGGAAAGACCAAACTAACCTCAACAGGGGTCCTTTCTGGCTAAATACCGAAACCTAGGCGGAACAAACAGAATTAATCTATATCTAGGGCCCTCTATTACAATTCCACAAAAAAATCACCGCGTGTCCACGTAATTTCTTGAATTATTATTACTGGGCAGAAGGTAAAAACACCAAAAGTGAATTATTGCTTTGCACGAGAACACGTGGAGATTTGTGTGTGGCCAGATAAAAGGCGTTGTGGCGTTTATCTCGTGGCCCGTAAATTAAGAAAAAGATATTGCTTTGAAAAGCTGAGACACTGTTGGATAATACTGTTGGACTGGGAAATGGATAATGAGGATACATGTGACTCACACGTGGCACGCGTACGTGGGAGTAGAATGGCAGCATATGAAATCCCTTCCCTTCAAATAAGGGGTGCCCATGGCCCTGTGGGAAAGGTCCGCATTGTCCGCAATAATGAAGCGGGTCCCATATTGATGATTAACATACGTGTCCTACAACATGCTAATGAAATTAGTTTTGTTCCAATATGAACATGAATACAATACACATGTGTTTGTATTTGATTCTATTATATGTTTGAAGATGCATGAACCATGTGCTTTTTACGATTTATAGCTATATAACTAGAGTTCGGCATCCAGGAATTTTCCCTCAAATCGTACTCTATGAATATAAAATGATGACTAAGTGAGCTATCATTACGGGAACTCAAGTAATTTAGGTATAACCATTTATCGTTGGCCGGAGCATGTTACATACTAGATCGGAGGAACACCATTGATGCGGAGGAGAGGAACCGCTGCAGGATGTCCACCACGAATGATAATTGGGGAGACTCTGCGATGATAACAATAGGAGAACAGCCCCCTCAAACTCGGGCTTCTCCTTGTTAGCTTCTACTGGGGTCCTTTTTTCCTTAACCCTAGGCGCTTAGGAAGAACCTTAGAAACGTTACGGGCACACGGCTTATTCTGTATTTCTAGGTTCCCATGGAACCTTTTGATCTCTTCTGTTGTTCCCTCCTTAGGGGCTTGGGAGGTTTGGCTCGTTGTTCCCTCCTTTGGGACTTGGGAGGTACGTTAGCTACAGAGATGATTGCATTGTTCAATTCCTAACAACAGAACAATCTTGAAATGAAAGGAAAAACATCAATGCTTTTGACCTTTTTGTTTACAAAACTCCACAATCTTAATCTTGTTCGTAAAGGACCATATCATGACAGTAGTGTTTAGAATTCCATCCACAAAATTTGCAGAAAAGCTGCAAGCTCCATCTGATCTGGAGAAAACTTGCAAAACTCTCAGAACACATGTACAGAACTCGAGCTAAACTACTACACGAAATTCCATGAACATGTACAGTTATGAGGATTCAATCGAAATTCGAATGAATTTTTGGTTCCTGAATCACCAGAGCCATAACTTTCAGATAATGCCTTCTTTCAATAGCCATCAGATGACTATGTCAACCACTACCTAGCTTTTCCCAAGCTTTTGTCCTTCTCAGGTGATGGATCAGATGAATGAGGCTTATTCCCAGTGTATGTCTTCTCAAGTGATGGATCAGACGAGAGAGGCTTGTTCCCAGTGGAAGCCTTCTCGGGTGATGGATCAGACGAGAGAGGCTTGTTCCCTGTAGAAGCCTTCTCGGGTGATGTATCAGACGAGAGAGGCTTGTTCCCTGTAGAAGCCTTCTCCGGTGATGGATCAGACGGAAACTTGTTCCCTGTAGAAGCCTTCTCAGGTGATGGATCAGACGAGAGAGGCTTGTTCCCAGTAGATACCTTCTCTAGTGATGGATCAGACAAGAGAGGCTGGTTCCCAGTAGAAGCCTTCTCAGGTGATGGATCAGATGACATAGGGTTGTTTCCAATACAAGCAGTTGAATTAACAGGATTCTTAAACTGAACCAAGATCATTGTCATGTTGTCACATCCTTCTCCGCCTGTTGAGGGCGCCAAGCACCTTTCAAACACTCGCTCACAAACCACCGACAGTTTATTTTCCTGCATCATTGAAAATGTATTTATGTTGCCCAAACAACTTGAAACTTGAAACATAAGGGAAACATGTAATGTTAACTTACATGCTTCAATTGTTCCCGAACATAATCCACAAGTTGTTGGCTTGACATGCAGTCCCTATAGAGAATGCACCGGTGTTTCAGAAAAGATGAAATTGACAAGAAGAGTTCAAAGGAACACATGACATAGCTTAGTGCAATGTTAAAAAATACATGCTACCACAACAATGTACTTCTAAAAACAACAGCAAGGAGGCACCAATGATTGAACATGCAGTAAGAAAGGGATACAATATATGGGACTGCATTCAACCATGCATCAACTACATTATCAGAATGCATGCAATTACAGGCTTTTCGAGAGACCCCGAGACGGTGATTATTTTCCGCAAAAAATATAACTGTCTTTTAGTGAATTCATCTACCTACCAAACTTCCACCCAAAGAATCTTTCAATTTGAAAAGATATGAAAAATGGAATTTACACAAAGTGTTGACTTCAGATTTTTAAAGAACGTGACAAACAAGAAAATTTTCGTTAACTGATAGATATAGAGATGAATTTAGATATCAATTATTATGATTATTATTATTAGAATTAAATTCAGTTTACCCCCTTGTGGTTTGGGGGTGACTTCATGTTAGTCCCTACACTTTTATTTTCATCAGTTTACCCCTTGAACTCTTCAATTTCTGTCTGCCGTGCCCAAATTCTCATATTCCGTTTGAATTGACCTTTAATTATCAGCAGTTAAGGTTCGATTTGGACATATAAGGTCCGATTTGCCCAAATTCTAGATACTGGCCTCACAGTTAAGATTAAAATTATCAGCAGTTAACGTCCGATTTGGACAGAATATACGACATTTGGTCACGCTTGAGGAAAATTCAAAAGTTTGAGGGGTAAACTGATGAAATTGAAAGTATAGGGATTAACATGAAGTTACTCCCAAACTTCATGTGGGTAAACTGAATTTAATTCTTATTATTATTTTGAAATGAGATATCAACTTCTTGTAAAAAGAAAAGAGGAAAATAAAGCAAGGACAGATTTCCTCCAAATGAACATTGAAAGTAATCCAAAACATTTTAGGCCTGGCATTACGGGCTCACATTCAACAAGAGGAAAAGAAAGTAAAGACAGATCTCCTCCAAATGTCCCTTGAAAGTAATCCCAAACATTTTAGATCTGGCCTTAACGGCTCAAATTCAACAAGAGGAAAAGAAGCAAAGCAATCTGAAACAGTAACAAAATCTCCTGATATGTCTAGCAGCTCACATAATGACATGTAATATCTTGCAGCTGAACTATGTTTCACTTCATTTGCACCACATTTCTACACTTTAAATTAGGACCAACGCTTCTTTGTTTTCTAAAAAGAAACTATAACAAAAGGAGAAACTAACGTACCATATTCCATCACAAGCTATGACAAGAAACTCATCATCATCACAAATCTCAACCTACATCAAGCAGGATAGAATTAGTTAAAATGAAACAGAGACGTGATGACAAGTATTCATGAAAGTAACCCAATTGTTAACTTGTGTTAGCAAATTTTATAATTAAATGCTAATCAAAGTCAAAACAAGAAGAAAGATCAATTTGTCCCATTAACTAGCTACTGAAAAATTTACCTCAAACATAAAAAATAACGTCAAATTCTAGTATTGAAAGCCAAAATGACATATCACATACACTTTGTACATCTGGATTGGCAGTTACAATCTGCTTTTCAACAGGCAAGTGTTTGTTTTGCTTGAATTCCACATCACCTGTAAGCAACAATATCAAACAACAATAAGTGAAAGGAGGTTATTTTCACTTTTCTATTCACCAGGTTAGGGAAAAGATGTACCAATAGCTCTTGCCAAGTTTAAACTTCCATTGACCCGTCCAACTTGGATAAATCCACCAGCCTTCAGAATTCTTTCCTTCTCATTCTCAATGTCAGGCTTATGATCTTTAGACAAAGGATATGCCTGCATTTATAACTTTGATAAGGTACACATCATCCTTAATAAGATTATCACTCAGCAGTACAACACCACAATGGCAAGAAGCCAAATTCATTTGATCTATGCCTAGAAACTAGCATAGAAGTTGGGGACAAGAGACCGGGGATGCTTATTCTTGGCAGATTGGGGACCATAACCATTCAAGTGTTTATCTTATTTGTTTGGTTTCACTATCTTCCTCTCTTTGTTCAATACCTCTGACAAATACATACCAAACAAGAAGCAATCAACAAAAAATCATGGACAGGTGACAAAACCTGGCTACAAGTGCTCATGTCCCTGGCAAAGTGTTGGTGTGAAATAAAATTTATTACGACAGACAGACATTAACTTTCTAGTAAAATTTGTACATCCAACACAAATTCAAAGCTAGACACCAACATTCTTTTGGTGAATTAATAATGACAGGCTCTTCAAGAACCTAGATTCCTTTAGTTTACATGTTTAAGAATATGTTTATTTTCTACGTGAACATGCAAAATTCCAGACCCATTCCTGCAGATTAGAACACCTGCTCAGATTAGAACTTGATAGGCACATTAGCAGACAACAGCTAATTCTCCATTGTCGTATAACCTTCTTCTATCTACAACTATGCTCCATATGTCTTGTGTCAAATATATATGTAATATCAGTGCTGATGCATTTTGAATATTACACTACATAAAGATCTTACCTTGGTAAAGACAATTACAGAAGTTTGGGAAACATAACATATCCTAAATCAGTATCACTGCGTGTTGACATTAATCCAACAGCAAAACAAATATACCAAGTTCACACAGCTGGGGTCACAACGATACTTGAACAAGATCAGAACAGAACCCTTGCACTAAGTTAAGCTAAAAACTTTAGAGGAGCTGCATAAAGAGGGAGAAATACCTGACCCTTTCTGGATATTACACAACGCGAATCACCAGCATTGGCAACAACAAGTTGATTGTTTCGGATGATAGCGACACAAGCTGTGCTTCCAGAGGTTGGTCCATCAAAATCAGAGTGAGGCCCCTGGTTTCAAGATAAAATTGTTCTTTTACAAAAAATGGAATTGCATAAAAAGATCAATCTTACATAAGTACAGCAACCATGTTCTCAGAATAGAATATTCGGGTACTCAAATGAATTCACAGAATAGTATTTTACTAAAACACTAATGCCATCTTTGCTAAACTGAATGCAGAAGATGAACATTTCCAAAATAGATGCTCAAAGCTAACCAAAACCTTTCCATGATGATTACTAGGATCTACAAGACATTTCAATTGGCTCCTTCAACATTTTAAATGGAAAGAGCACCAGGCCTAACTCAACGTCTGATGCTTAGTCATTAACAGTATCATCCTTCCTTCACATAGAAGGAACCAAAAAAATAAGGATTCTCTCACGCTCATGCATAAATAAAGCCTCTACTACTATACAGGGAATAGCTTGGATGTGTGCAACCTAGTAACGAACTTAATAAACCTCTTAGACTAAATCAGAATAACCATGATGGAATGTAAATTATCTTGCAACTGTAGGCATGATTTAAGCCGTAACTGTGCACTGACAAATGTACACAGTACACTACATATGCCTTACATATACCACCCATATGAGTATATTGATAAGATAAATCCAATTTAGTTCTTAATAGGTATACATGAAGGCAGATTTAGCAAGTGATCAATTAGCACCTTACCATGCACGCAATTGCAAGCAATTAAAGCCACTAATTTGAAATGGTCACATTTAAGAAATTTAACTCTTTCAGAAGTACTACAAGTCTGTTTCCAAATACAAGCACTTCCATTATAAGATTATCAGCATATCATATCCTCATTCAAATCAAGCAACCACACGACACTGCCATTGTAAGATTATCACCATATCCTCATTCAAATCAAGGAACCACACCGACGCTGCTCAAAAGGTAAATATGTACTAAAATTTTTAATTTTATTTTAAAACAAGTAAAATAATTATTGCTTGGACTTCAAACTTATTGGGTTTAACCGTTCTATGGTGAAAGTTAAATGCTATTATGAAATCATTCTGTATATATCTGATAGATTAAGTATTACTTTATATGTGCAGTAAAGGTTACCTCCTCAGATGACCACTGATCCATTTGATCATTGAATGCACTTCTCTTGGCTTCAGCACTCTTGGGAGTAAAGATGAACCCTTCAATAAGGCCCGAAACTTTATCTATCTTATCACCCAATACAGCTAGTTCTCTCCATCCTCTCTGTCCACGCATCATCTCATCCATCCTGCATCAATCAGAAGCAACATAAGATGGTGAGCAACTCTTTCATAGATAATCACACCTCTAAATCCCCAACCACGCCCCCCCAATCTACTTTCTGCAGCTTATTTTGTTTCACAATAGATATTAAAAGCTACATCAAAATCAATGTCTGCCAAGATATACCACAATATTCTCAAGTTTTATAAACATCTTTGTACCCTCCAACCACTGTGATCCCTTCTTTTCTGTACTGTAATAACCAGAAATATCTTATAAGTTCTGAATGGTAATAAAAACAAAAGCTGGAGCAGAAACATGGTTCTCCAGAATCGACTACATGAGAAAAAAAATATTCAACAAACAGGATTTAATGCAAGAGAAACACTGTAGGAAAATGAATACAATACAGTATGATAATGGTTGCATCGGTAGTAGAATCATGGCCATGATTCAAGGTTTGAAGTTTTTTTTTCCTCTAAATATTTTACTCACAGGAGAATGACACCTATCTGCACCCCCGTGCTTGCGCAATGACATGATAGATGCATGCATCGATTAATTTATAAATTGAAGTTAATACAAAGGATGAAGTAACCTGAGAAAAGCTTTCTGTAAGGAAGTGCCTAAATCGCCAGTTAGATATGCTTCCTGTTTAAGCACTTGTAAGTGGAGATACTTGGCGCAGAAATTTGCCACAGCTTTACCTACATGCAACAGTGTTAATTTTGATGCCCCTGAAAATTTATAGTTTTACAAAGCCAACTGCACAAGGAAAAGCAAGATAGCAAAACATAAGATGAGCAAACCTATGAACTGGAACACAGCTCACAAAATTGATTTGAATGCAAATAGGTTTCCATTATGAAAAGTACAAGATTTTAAAGAATGATCTCAAAGAATATTAATCCTGGTTGAAGTACTTGGGCATCCAACATGACTGTTGAAACCGACTATAAATGGATCATGTTCTCTGTTCTCACAATAATGATCAAGATTATCTAAGTCGATACAATAATCATATAGTATGATATAATTACTCAACTAAAAAAGTTAAAAAGCTAACCTCCATGACCATCATAAACACCAAAGAAAGATGTTGAATTGTCGAGGTCTAACAAAGCAGCATGCTGCAACAAAACAAGAACCTTTAGTATGTAATAGGCAATACCGCAATATCATTTTACACCCTATTAGAACTACTTATAGTACCCAGTCCAATAGAATGAGGATTCAAATTTGGAACTGGAGAATACAACTTAAAAGTCAAGATAACCTTTCATGAAATAAGAATATAGCATGCCTTCAAACAAGTTGGCCAAATGAACTTTCTTCAATGACCCTAGATTAATAGTCCTAATAGGCTTAGGAAACCTTTATCCACCATGAATATGAATGCTAATAATCAAAGTATTCAAGTCTTTCGTTATCTATTCGAAGCTCTAACTTATTTCAGTTAAAATAGAAAATAAAAAAAACGCAAAAACCAAGAAGATGACAACAATTCAGGGTTATCCTGCGTCCATGGGGAAACAGCTACAAATTTTGTATTATGTCAATATTAAATGGTACTTGCTGAAGAACTAGATAAGACATAGAACAGAATTCTGTACTGTATCAGCATTAAATGGTACTCCGTGAATCTTAAGGAAACACTCATTTCTTTTCTTGCTATTCTTACTCGTCAATCTCCATGGATTATCGGAAGTATACAGAATAACATCGCCATTTAAGGATCATTACACAATGTACTCGCTACACTCTTAAAGAGATCATTACCAAACAGAAGTACTGGCTACACTCTGAAAGATATATCAGAAACAAATAAACAAGAAGATCAAAGAGACTTACAGCATCTTCCATGGTGGAACGCCACCCCTGCATAGACGAAGCCCCGAATCGAAGTCTATCATTCTCACCATCTTCTGATACCTTATCGGTTTTCGGAGCGCTCAAATATATTCCCATATCCAGCTGAGGACACAAATTCAAATCCTTCATTTCAGAAAAAGTAAATTTCATATCACTCCAGAAATTGCAATATTCAAATCAAGAAAGAAATAAAGGCAACAGAACCAAAACTAATAAATGCAAACAAGACAAAATTAATTAATTGAAATCGAAACCAAACCCATTCAATTCAAAAACCTACCAATCTAATAATCCAATCAATCATGCACATGTGGTTGTCAAGATTGACTGAATCGTAACCACTTGAAGCTTTTCAGAATCGGAAACAAACAATTTCAATTTCAGTGCGGTTTCATGGCAACCAAACGGATCACAAAACCAGAAATGATCCGAAAGAAAACAAGAAACTTAATCACGATAAAGAAGAGAGAGAGAGAGAGAGAGAGAGAGAGAGAGAGAGAGAGAGAGGNG
>NC_020496.1:16663245-16673785 GCF_000184155.1 Fragaria vesca subsp. vesca | reverse complement strand
GAGAGAGAGAGAGAGGGCTAGGGTTTGTGGTGCACTTACTAATTGGGTTGATGATCGTAGCAAAGCGAGAGAGTGAGAGATCAGATTGGAAATTTGCAAAGAAATGATTTTAATTTTGGGTTTGATGAGTGAGAGAGGAAGTGGAATTCGATATATATAGGTATTGGGCCGTCCAAGTGAAACCAGCGGGCTGGCACGCGCCAGGTATTTGACACGACCTTTTTGTCACTTCAGTCGCAAGGTCAAAATTAAGTCTAAATACTGAAAATTGTCACTTCAGTCGTAACATCAAAATTAAATCTAAATACCGAAAATTCTTATACGCACGACGTGTATTTACACGACGCAATCTTAACCGTTCATAACAATTTATATGTTTGACCACTATATTTTTATATTATTTCTACTAATCCTCACCGTCCATGATCCATGTATGTATGTCTCCCAAACTGCAAACTAAATTATAAGCTTTGAATGAAATTGAAAATATAATTTCTAAATGGAGCCTCTAGCTCTCATATTAGTCATTGATCCGACACATTTGGCCTCTTATCCAATCTACTTAAGGCCGGCAAGAACTTGACTAGCTACAATTGAATTTGTAGAAACAAATTATCAAGATACCTCTAATTATACATTGTACAATCGGATACAATTTTTGCTGAATTTTCCCAAGGTATGACAATAAGATGAAATATTTCTGAATTTGAGAATCCTCTAGCTACTTCTTCCAGGATGAGATGACATGCTTGAAGTACGGCTCCTTGAGCTATCATATCCAGACTGTGGTCGACTTATGACATCCTAAGAAAAAGACCAAGAAATTAAGAACATGTATAACTGTATACATATGTAAAAAGGAGAAGAATATTTTGAGGTATATAAGGTGAAATTTTCATTTTTCGGCATGTTTTCTTCTTCAAGAGAAATGGTATATATGCGGTTACTTCAAATTTACGGTAATGTTTATGACATGCAACTCACTTGTGATGCAGAATTTGAGTTTTGATTTGGTGGGAGCACTCCACCTCCGCCAAATATAACACGTTGCAAGCTATCTTCAGCGAAGGCTCTTAATCGGTTAAGCACAGGCAACACAACCTTCCCAAGATCCGGTCGGTCTTTTTTCCTCATTTCAGCACACTGTAAAGAAAGCTTGGCAAACTTCAATGCTTCCTCAACTGGCCAATCATGAACAGCAGGATCAAGCATCTCAAGAATTCTTCCCGTCTCGATAGCCCGCTCTACTTGATGAGTTAAACCCATAGGTGGTTTAGCTGTAATGATTTGTAGAAGCAACACACCCAATGAGTAGATATCAGATTTTGTTCCGAGCATGCCTGTCTGCTGATACTCTGGATCGATGTAGCAAAATGTTCCAGCTGTTGATGTCATGTGATACTGAGTGACAACATCTGCCACTGATGGAGGCACAAGTCTAGCCAGACCTAAATCACTAATCTTGCTCACATAATTATTGTCTAGCAATATGTTGCTGGGTTTTAGGTCACGGTGCACAAGGGGTTCTGGCTTTGCTTGATGAAGGAATAAGAGCCCCGTTGCAATTTCTGCGGCAATCCGAAACCTTAGCTGCCAAGGGATAACCGGGGTGTTACCTCGGCAAAATAGACGATCCTCCAAGCTCCCATTACCCATGTATTCATAGACTAAACAACCAAACTCTGGACAAGCTCCAAGAAGGAGAACCATGTTTGGATGTCGTATGCAGCTCAATACTTCAACCTACATAACCAAGTGTACTTGTCACATCTATGCAACAATACATGATCTAGATAATTACTTTACCTGAACAATCACAAGTTAAGAATTGATCGTTGTTGTAAAGTTAAACATAGTAGTTAAAGTTTGTTCATGTGGAAAGTCACAGACCTCTTGCTGGAACTGTGATCGTCCTTGAGCTGCATCTGGACGTAGAACTTTTATAGCAACTTGTGTGTGATCTAGTTCACCTTTGTATACTGGCCCATAGCCTCCTTCCCCAATCTTGCGAGCTCGCAAAAAATTACATGTTGCCACTTCAATGTCCTCAATCGTGTACCTCCTGTACCTAACATCGTATGCCCTTGCTTCAGATGTCTTCTTCATTTCTTCAGATTCTTTACGGGCTATATTATCTGCATGATTCCACCTCATTTGTGCTTCCAGTTCAGCAAGCCTTTTAGCTGATGCAGCAGCTTGAATCGCTGCCTGGCATTTTGTTTTCTCCCTCTCTACAAGTGCAAATTCCTCGGCTAGTCGCGCCTCTTCTAATCTTTGTCCCTCTTCTATTTTGCATCGGTTAAGTTCATTTTCCTGTGACAGTTATTGCTCAATGCTCACAAGTCAATTTACCAAGTTTTCAAAAGATGACACCTAATTTATGAAAACAAAGTTTATGCTCATATAAGATTTCATGTTAGATATACCTTATGCTTTGCTGTCCGCGCTTCTTTACACGTTGTATTGTACATCTCCGTTGTTTGCATGAGCTCTAGCCTGAGCCTCCTCATCTCAAGCTCCACATCATCCTATTGTTGTCATGGAAAATGAAGTATTAATTACTACTCTCGGTGACAAAAATTTATATATGTAGGTACTTCTAGACTTTTAACTATAATGATGAACTATCATACCAAGGTATTATTATTGTTTTGTGATAACCAAGAATCCCCTCTATCAACTGACGAGGATGATGAGTATTCAGGTTTCGGAAAGTTGATTTCCTTAAAATGTGTGCTTCTCGAGTGGGATGACATAGAGCTTCCGTATTCTGATTCTGAGCTATTCAAATGTCGAGAGTTTCTTCTTGAATCCATACTATCTAAGAAAGAGGGATACATGCGATCCATACTTGGTCTTTCACTACTCACAATTGATATATCAATATCGGGCGAGAGGTCATATGATCTGTCCATCGAATGTCTTCCTCTTCTAAATGGTGACCTGTGTCATCATTTTTAGTGGTTATTACATATTCAACTATGTTTTTACTCAATCATCCTAATTGGTTTGCACTACAGTATGTCCTTTATGATGTGCGAAATGCGCCGTAAATAACTTTTTTTGGACATACAAAAATCAAAAAAATGTTGTAAAGCCTGCAATAAGAAAAGAGTATTATTGCCCTACCACCTAATTAAGCTTTCCATACTGGTGTATATTTTAGACTTCATTCTATAAAAATGTCTACATTTTAGACTTAATATCGTTTCACATAATTTGTTTACCAAACTTGCTATAAAATGATGACATTTGTTAATCTTACCCGTTAAAAGAATGCGCATCAACGCTCACATGTATGCATTATGTAGTAAACAAAGTTAAAAAAAAAATAAAAAAAAATTTGGTGACTGTAGTAGCACTTATGTTCATTACATGCATTTCCCTCTATAGTAAAGTATTATTTACGATCTTACCTGATCTCATCAAAATGTTGGTTTCCCGATTGATAATGCATCCTCTCTGATGCTGCAACATTAAAGAAAATTTGAGTAAGCAGTGAATAAACCCGTAACTAATAGTTTGATTTAATTACATAGATAACTAGCCTGCAAACCTTTGATGTTAGGCAACTGGGTGCGCATGAATTGTGAATTACTTGCTTCAGAAACATTGCTTGCATGGTCCTGCAGTTGAAGATTACTACTACTTGGAGGAGGTGGTGGCGGGGCTATAGTGGAGCATCGCATGTATGAGATCTTCCCTTTGGTGATGACATAAACAGAACAAAATTCTGGCGTCATTTTTACGACACTGCTCGGTACATCTGTAAGTCTGAATCTTTTACACAATAAAATTTGTGTAATTAATTAATTAATTAAGATGTATTAACACAAACTTGAGATAAGAAAAGCTAAGAATACTGCTTAATCACCCTAAAAGAAAGGATATTACCTAAGAATATTTGATCATATTTTTGTTGGAAAATCAAGATTGATTAATACAAATGTGAGACAAGAAATGTGGAGAGATTAAGGTAGTACCTGAAAATGCCACCTTTTGTTGGAACACCGAGTACCAAAATCTCAATTGAATTAGCTTTGACATACTTGATCAGTGCGTTTGGTATGTCATTGTCCTCGAGTACAATTTCGGTGCATTTTATCTGTGGAGTAGATCAAGTCATAAAGAGAAAGGAAACTAATAGACGTAATACATAATAATAGGTATTTGAAAATAGGGTAAAATACTGTATAGTCATTGTGGTATGAAGTCGACGTCTGTTCAATTTTTTTGGTTTTATTTTAATCTGAATGGTCTTTAAAGTCATGATTTTTCATCTAAATGGTCATTTCGTCAATTTTCTCAGTTAAATTGCTGACGTGACTGTTAAGAATAATTATAATGTCTTTAACGGCCACGTCAGTATTCTGACAAAAAAATTGACGGAAAGACCATTTGGATGAAAAATCGTGACTTTAAGGATCATTCCAATTAAAATAAAACCATAAAAACTGAACAAATGTCGACTTTAAACCATAAGGACTAAATAAATTTTAATTCTTGAAAATAGCTTCACGTGTAAGAGGGTTTGTTGGTAGAAAATGTTTATTCAATGCATATACAATTGAGAATCTACGACATAATAATTTTGTCCGTAATGATGGATGATGTTGTAAATTCAAATCTCATGCTCATTCATTATTAGACATAATGCTTTTCATTCTCAAATTATAACACTTCAAATAACTTAAAATTACTTCTACTATTACTGAACACCTTTAAATACTATCAAAAGTATATGTACTATGATAAAATTTATAGAAGAATATAGAAAAGCACGACTCACATTCTTTTTTGCGCAAAAAGAACGAAATGAAATGAATAACTCATGTGATTGATGATCCTTTTGATTCTCCGTTGACGCATCTGCATTATCATAACGAGAACATTAGAAAATTTAGGAAAACATGGGCATGATAGGAGCATGCAAATAACCCGATTGTTTAAAACTGAAAAGTTAAAATCTAATGTAGAGAGACATTCACGTACTTTGGCCATAAATTGGATGTCTAACATGGAGCAATGTGAGAGCTTGCCCCTTGGTTAAGAGACTATTAATGGTCCATTTAATTGCATATTCACTTCCTTTGTCCTTGTCTATGGCCACTGCCACTGCCTGTTCTTTCAAATGTTGTTCTGCGACATGCCCTCTGCCTCTCATATTTTTAACAGGTTACTTAATTTGAGAAATGATGATCACCAATCAATAACTCTCCTTTTAGAGAACCCAGACTAGAGATCTTTAGAGCTATTATGATTGAAGCGAGCTTGTATTTTCAGTCTCATTAGAACTCCAGACGAATAAACGCATCAAAGAGGAAATAACAGAAGAAATATAAATCCTGAAGCAACTAAGCTCTCCCAGAGACTTGTTTAAGAATCAATTGGATCAGGTTCATGATTCGGAAACAAAATGATCAATTTGAACCAAAAGGATCTGATCTAATGATATATAAGATGGAGGAACCAATTCTCTCATATGAGAGATTAAACAACTGACAAAAGCCTACATAATTTGGTACAAATAAAAACTGTTCTATTTTGCGGTTGTCCACCTACTCGCAAAACCAATTAATTACTTGTTCTTGGTATCTATATTTATCCATCTCTAGAGAGAGTTTGTTACCATATTAATTTGTTTCTCTCATCTCTTTTCTTTACTTGTATATAAAACTAACTGAATAGGTTTGCTACACTGCCTTAGTTGCCATTTTTTGATAACCATCATTTCCGATATGTGTATTATCATAGTTGTACATAATAAATTAGTGGTAAATTAGTTGTGAAGTTAACTAATTGACACATATACCATGCTATGCATAAGAAAACCTAGGAGATAGTAAACCGCCAAACTGTCATTTTGTTTTGTTTAATAAGTTTTGGTTTTTTTTTTTTTTTTTTTTTTTTCTGAAAAGTCACGGCAAAAATAAGTAATAAAATTGCTAGAAAATTAACCACACTATGTCTCTCTAGAGTAACATCATATTCACAACATGCATGTTTGAAGCTTACACAATTAAGACATCAAAGATTTTCATTGAAGAATGATTTATGCTAAGACAAATAGAAATAAGGAGTGAAACCCCTACTTCTAGCTGTTTTACAATCTACACTTCTTTTTTTATTTTTTTAGTTCAAATTTTTATAAAAATGCAAAAAGATACAATTTAAGATACTAAAAGGGGTATACAACGTAACTAGGGTTTCCAAAAAAGTTATTCATCTTCGTCCGGTGACGCTATCGTCAGATGAGATCTAACAGCCCTCTAGGTTTGTGCTTTGGTCTCTGGTGGTGAGATTGGCGATATAAGTGAGTGACATCAGGTTGGTTGACAATGGTGGGTGGGCCTTCCAAGTCGACGCAAAGCTGGTCCGGATTCATGGGAGCGGTGGTGGGTCGGTCAGACTTTAGAGGGGATGACGGGTTGTGGTTTTGCGGGTTTGGTGGTGGACTGGAGGTGCTTCGGTCGTGGATGCATGGGTTGGCTCGGATTAGGATTTCCGATCTGAGTTGGCAAGTTTGATGCATGCTTGTGACCTTGGTGTCTTTGGTTTGCGACGAAACTTGTGATCGAGAACGCGATGGCGGCGTTCCGGCTAACAAGGAGCAGGGGTGCAGTGGATGGTTCTCCGGCGGTGACAGTGGCAAGGTTGGTTGATGCTTGTTGTTCATGTCTCAAGATTGCTCGGGTTTGGGCCATGCTTGGTCATCATTTCTGGGCCTTGCTTCAGAGATTGGGTTGGGACTCCCTTATTGGGCTTGGCTCTGTCTTTGTTTTATTTTATTTATTGTTTTTTGGATTAGACTAGATCTGGTTGCGGGTCTAGAGCATTTTCCTAGTTAATTGGGATTTGGCCTTTAATAAGATTTGTTAATGCTTTGGGGTTGCCCCCTCTACGTAGGGTGGTCTCGAAAATGGTCAATAATGATGGGTTGCGGACACGTCCCTTCCTACTTGTGTCTTGGTGGCTAGTTACCCAGTTCTTTTGTTACCAAGGCGTTATTGATTATACTACATATTCTAGGGTTTACAATATTAAGATGACTTACATCATATAAGTTGTTTTGCATAACTCCAATTTTATGTTGCCCGTGAGAGTGTTAATTATGTTATGTTGTACTCTCACATTTTATTTGATTAATAATATGACTTAGCATCATTCTTCAAAAAAAAAGAAAAAACAAGATACTAAAAGGGGTAAAAGTGAGTGTAAATTTTAATTTCGGTCTTTCAGAAAATAAAAACTAAAACTATTTATCTATTACAATATTTTTAATTTTAGTTACATCTGACAATCTAAAATAATTTATCAATGTTGCAGTAGTTTGGATAACTGGAAAAACTATCGGTGAATCTTTACAGTTAATTAAATATAATAATAATAATAATAATAATAATAGATTTCCATCATCAAGATATACTATATATATAGACGACCTTAATTACACATTGAAAAATAAAAGAAAACCAAAAATTTATGTATACACGACAATACAACAAGTATACGATGCAATCTCAATCACTTATATGTGTGGGACCATCATGTATATGTATTAGTGTAATCTAATCTCAATACACATAAGTATGTGTGATGCATGCCGTACACTAAACACCTTTTGAAAAAACCAATGTGTGTGTGTATTCACATAGAAGAGTTAGCAAATCAATCCAAAGGATTTGGTGGAATCTGATGTGCAACATAGAATCAATGAAAATGAATCTATATTGATGACACTCTACAATGAGGTACAACTCTAAGTTTTTGATTCTATAAGTCTATTATTGCATTAGGTGGTGTGATGTGCTAGAACGGTGGGGCGCCTGTTAGGGCAAACGGGGCGGCGGCGGTTACGGCGATGGTCATTCCGAATCGGTTGCTTGATGGGATGGTCGGGTCCCATGTCTTGCTTTATTTGATGATTATGTACGGTGGGTGGTGTTCTACACCTCTATGGCGCCATGGAGGCATAGATAGTTTACTCGATGAGGCGGCAACGGACGTTGACGGCGAGGCTGCAGCGGGGTCGCGGCTATGCATTCATGTTGCAGCAATCTTTTTGTGTTGGGTCAATGCCTTACCTGTTGAGGCCCAGAGGATTTGATTGGGCTTGGGCCCTCTATGGGCCAAGGTCATTGGGTCATTTTAGTTTTCTTTTTTCTTTCTCTTAGTTTTTTAGTTTTGTTTTTTCAATTTTGGTGTTTTTTGTTTGTTGTCCCTCCTCTGTGGGCGAGGGTTTTAAGGTGTTTGTAGTTTAGTGTCGTTGGTAGTTTTAGTAGGGTCATGTTTGGTGTCATGTACAAAGACTATCAGCCTTATCATCGGTGTTTTCTTGTTGTTAATGTAATTGGGAGGTTGCCCCTGCATATAAGCTAGCGGTTTTGGTATATATAGTTCTTGATGATGTTGTTTCTTCTTAAGGTTGGCTGCATATATGTTGGCGGTTTTGGTATCGAGGCTTCTAGATGGGGTTAGAGGTAGGTTACATTTAGACCCATTCTTCATGCCCATTGTAATCGTTGGTGTGTTGGTAGGGAGGACTGTGGGGACTTGTAGTCCACCCACCAAGTTCTCCCATGGTTGTAACGTTTGTTGTTATCATATAAAGTTTTACTTTTGTTAAAAAAGAAAGAAAGTCTAGTACTGCATTAACATTTTAAAGTTCATCTTCTTATGTTCACTTAGCTAATCATATTAGTTTTTTATTTATATTTCAGTATATACCAATAGTCCATGATGACAGACATATGCACCGGTAAGGAAGCTCTACAAGTTCGAGCAACACAATCACTATTAGAAGCAATAATCTTAAGAAAGATGTGAAGTTGTCATTGCACATAAAGTAGATCAATATTTGAATGCCCCTTTTGAATATATTAATTATAGATTCGTTCCAAGTTTATTTGGAGTTGGAATTCTTCACTTCTTCGAACCCGGGGGACATTGTACATGAACATCAAATATTCATACATACATAATATAGTCACAATCCCAATTAAATTTGGTACCTACAATTCATGAGATAAGTTAGGATTCATGGAAGTGTTAGTTTAAGGTGAGAGATCGAGTTGAGCATTGAAACCAACTCATGGTACCAAAAAAGAAAACTCATGGTAAATTGATCTCGAATCAATCTGAACGTAATATATATAGACATAGAGCAACCCAAAGAGAGTAGTTGGAATGCAGCAACATAATGGCATGATTCTTCAAACACATTGAAATTAAAGTTGGGTGCGTCTATTGCTATCCCATAAACCATTTTGATCATCCCACACGTTGTTGATTTATTGAATGACTAATATCGTCTAATGTAAAATTACAGCAAGAAAGTTGTTACAAATTACAATTTTTTTTTTTTAAAGATAAACACGAACTTCATAAACCTTAACCCATAATTTATCATATTCGATCTTTCTATGAAGTCTGAAGAAGACACAAACATTCAATTGAAGACCAGGTGAACTGTTTGTATATATATATATATATATATTTTTTTTTTTGTTGATGCTTCGTCTATCTCTTTACTCATTATTTCTCATATCGATTTGTATGTAAATTTTCATGTCTAGTCACTCACTTATATGTATTCGATTTTTTTTTTCATTGGCGTCAGAGCTTTTTCCAAATAGAGTTTACAAACATTGTGCATCTTGATATTGACGGATACCAATGAGTTGTTAAGTTTGAGAGTTTTTTCTTGTTCTTTAATTAAGATTTATACTTTAATGTGATTTTTATTGTTCAGTTTGCGATTCCACTTACTCAAATGATATTCTTATGTTTTCTTCAATTTTGTTTTGTTTTTGGAGTTTAATGGCTATTGAAAGAGACTGATACTGTGTGTATTGCAAATCGGTGAATAAAGTAAATTTAAAATTAAAAAATATATATGCTGGGTGAAAAGAGATCGAATGTAGGGTGAACAAAGCAAATATGAAATTGAAAAAAATATATGTGGGTGAAAAAAGAATTTAGGGTGAACAAAGCAAATATGAGAAAATGGTAGTTCAGGTATTGTAAATGAGTGACCAAAGTAGACTTACAATTAAAAATATATAAGTGGGGTGTGGAGAGAATGCATGGTAAACAAAGTGGTTTGTGGGGTGGCAATAGACACACCCTTAAAATTTGAGATGTTTATAGAGACCATGGTTAGGAGTCTCTCCTATAAACTCTATGGCCTCGTTTGGTTAGCAGGAATGTCAGGATATGTAAATTGATTTATTTTCCTTTCCTGATTGATATGGAAAGGAAAAAGTTTTGCTATTTATAGGTGTTTGATTGTTATTGTAATTGAATTAGTAATTTATTTCTATTCCAATTACACCATATTTAATAAGTCATAATAATGAACTTTAAATCTATAATTTCCAATAACACCCTTTTACTAATTACGTATGTGATCTATTTAAGGAAATTTAAACTTTTTAGTTGTCTAATTTTTGTAATTTTTTTTTGCGGTGGGAATGAAAATGGAATATCACTCCTAACTAGGTAATACAATTCAGGCTTTATGAGGGAGTCAATTTCCAGT